>NW_026913964.1:6777500-6970000 GCF_034315485.1 Pezoporus occidentalis | reverse complement strand
GTATCACTACCTTAAACCAGATGCAAGATTCTTTATTTGCACTATCATTCAAACAGTACTTACTTGCTAATTTATCACACTTTGAAGATCAGAAAAATGAAAGGAAACAATTTTTTATTTTAATGTGCGTAAACAGAAAAAAAAAAAACAAAAAAACCCCCAAACCCCAAACTTTGATCAAGTTATAAGCATCTGGACATTGGAATGAGAAAGCAAGAACACTCTTGGCTTTTATGTTTCTGCTCCTGGGTTCTGACACTGTGAAGGAGAAAACTGAGAAAGATGCATCAAGGATGGCTGATACTGGGATGCAGCAGCTGTCTGAGGGAAAGAACTGAGGTCACAAGGAAAAGCTAAAAGGTTCAGCGGACTTAATCAAGTCATAGGTGGATCTATGTTGGTATGTCACCATCAAAAGTTATTGTAGAACATGAGAGTATGATAATTCCACGGTGGAAGTTTATCTGTTCATTTCCAGATAGAAAAACATTATGAAACTTTGCCAAAGCAAACTGTAAGTGCAAACAGACTTTTAAATTACATTAACATACTAGAAGAACATCTGGTACAAACACTGTCAACTTTCCATGCATTCTTTGGGAAGTATTTGTGGTGTTTCAGCTGCACTGGGCTTTTTTTAACAAAAAAAAAAACCAAAAAAAAAAAACCAAAACCAAAAAAAAACCCTATTTTTAATGGACTACGCTCATAATTCATAAATGCTCAAAGAATGTTCTCACAAAATAACACTGAATAAGCCCTCAAGAGACATTTCTCACCCCAAACACTGCTTTGCAGTGCATCTTCATGTTTAATTCCCTGATGTATGACTGTGCTGTTAGCTTTTCTGATGATGGTAGGCAAACTACCCATTACTGCTTAGCCTTGACAAATCCTCTAATCCACTGGTAAAACAGAATTAAAACATGAAATAAAATAGTAATCTGATAAACAACAGTGAGAAGTAAAACCATGAAGTACCTTCAGTAAAATTTGTAAAATTCCAAGCTACAACTATGAATGACCAACACAAATTGGGCTGGTGTCCAATGAGGAACAAAGATCTGGATGGTGAAAGGCAAACCCCGTATCATCACATACTCCCAGACTGAATAGCCTAGGTAGTCTATATTACTACTATTAGGAAGACATGATCAGAGTATTTGTTATACATTGCTGAGATAAGACTTAACAATAATTCTGACGTATCTTACATTCCAGTTACTGACACAGACATTAAGATTGGCAGAGGTGGACCAATAAAATTACATTAAATTATCTCAGGGTTTTTTTTTAATTATAAGAAGTCATATTGTGTCTTACAACAGTTTCTACTTCTTGCAAGTAGAAACACTGAACTTATTTTTAAAGAATGTTAATCCCAAAAGAGAAAGAATGTTTGATTTTTCTACAAATACAATGAAAATCTTAATTTCACTCTGCCACTGTTGTTTGGTGTCTATCAGACTGAGATCATGGTAAATTTCAAATTTCTATTATTTCTCCTCATAGCACTGTTGCCAGGACCCTAAAAGGTCCCTACAGAATTAAAGTGACATTTGCTGAGCCTGAAGTATGAATTCCATAGTTTGCATGAACTACCTACACCTTTCTGCTGCCAGCTCCACTTCCACATGCCAGTGCACATTAATCCCAACTTGCAATACCCTGAATATTACAGTCCATGGCCCATTCTGAACTGAGCAAAACCATGATGATTCCCCAGTGTCCACAAAACTTCACACTGGACTGAAAAGACAACAATTTAATTTTTCAATTCTTGTCAGGCAAATGACAAACAAAATTTACAGATGCAGAAAATAAGGGTAATAACTAGTTACTGTTTTAAGATCATTAAGCTTCTGTTTCTCAAACACAAAACTGATCAACACTTCATCATCATAAAATTATTACAATTTCAAGCAATTTTTGGTCCATTCTTCCATGATACTTTACTGCCTCCTTTTCATACTTTTAAATAGCATGCAATATCCTGTTCAGATTGTTATTAATTTCAAAAAAACAGTTCTGCAACCTTGCTGTACTTTTAAATGGTTAAGCAGTACCAGAAAGCTCAAAAAGTAATTTAACCTGTTTTCTTTACACATTTTATTTTGCACATTCAGATGGGAGAGAAGGAGACTTTGTAACTGTACTCATTTCAGTAAACTGACATAAGAATTCTCACAAAGTAACAAAGATACCCTACCTTGATGGACTGACTGTAAGGTCCAATGTTAGCAGGTGCCCAGTGGGAAATGCTCTGTACATGCATGACCAGTTTTTCATCACGTAACACATCATCTGCTGCAATGTCATATTTATGTGCAAGACAGTCAATGCAAAATAGCACTCCATCAGGTAACAGGGTTTCCACACATACTCTGAAAACACAAGACAATTTCTTACTTCGAACAGAGTTTGCTTGTACTAACTTTCAGCATTTATTTTCCATGGTTTTTTTTTGTTTGGATTCTATGTAATGAAATTTTGTCAGGAACATAAAGCAAAAGCTGCGGTATTGCAATAACCTGCTAGCATTAATATTGTTATCCTCTTTCCAAATAATGGTCACCTTCAGACTTCCAGCAAGATAATTTCCATTACCAGTGAGAAGTTAGCACCATAGTCAATGGCTCGTTTCCATTTGATCATTTTTAGGATGTGTATTACTTTATTAAAACAATACGATTTCTTTTATTAAAAAAAAAAACAACAAACAACAACACAACAAAAACCAACAACTCTTGACCACACAGCTCTGGAAATGACAAACAGGTTACACTAAGCAGCCTTTAGATTGAGTGTACCATTGTCATATTCTTATCTCCACACATTTTTCACTAAATATCCTTCCACTGATTGGATTGTAGGTTCAGGCTTCTAAAAAGCAGCAGCTTATTGTTCCTTTACACCCTCCTCACACCTTATCATGCAATATCGAGAATATTTTTCTGTTATACTTCAGGTTGCATGACAGACACACACTTGATGACAGGACTGGAAACCTACTTAAGCATTCATTTTAAGTATTCATTTTTCTTTGCTTCAAGGTACACTGAGTGCCTGGATGGACAGACAGTCTGTTGCACGTGGCCAGTGAAAAAGAAGGGGGTGGGGCGAGGGAAACCAACATTTCAAAGCTTGAAAAATAATTATATTTCCAGTTCATGCATAAAAAAGCTATTTAGCTCCCAGCAGGAATCCAACAAAAAATTTACTTGTTCTCTTTACATATCATATAACATAACCTTCAAAAATTCTTCTCATCTTGCTTACTTCTTCCAAGAAAACTATTTTGCTCCCCTCCTCCCATATGCAAATACAGTATTTTTTCCTCATTACCACCATCATAAGCATGGATGAATGGATTTTTCTGCTTGGACTGGTAAATTTTCAAGACAATTTTGCAAATTTAGTGCAGATCCACACCCTTTGAGTCAGCGCTTCCAGCATATTGCTTGTGAGAACTCCCACAACTAGGTCTCTGTGCATAATGCAATGATGCAGCCATGCAAACAGCTGTATAATTTTTCTTCCTGACAGAATGCAACATAAATCTGTTTGTTCCATAAAAATAATAATAAAAAGCTATTTTCCTGCAACTTCCTAATCTTTCTACCTGCTATTTTAGTGATGGAAGACTATGTGGCTGGCTAGGTAAATGTGGAGGCTTAAAACATGCAGCACCATGAGAAATGAAGAAAGCTAAATTGGGAGAAGTTGACTCATATGGACAACTTACGATACACAGGAGTGGAAATTAACTTTGTGTAGTTTACAGCTGGGACTAGATCCCTCCTCTGAAGGCACACACAATTCACACTTCATCCCTCTGTGATTTCATAGTCCTGGACTACAATCAACATCTTGAAGAAGACTCTTCCTGCTCTTTTAGGTTCTTCTGACACCCAGACTGTGTAGTAGAATGTGATTCTATGATGATGACTATCTTTACAATACCTTTTAACTATTTGCCATGCTGTATTTAAAATTCATATACCTACACTACACTTCATATTCTGTAATAGGAGTATAAAAAAATAGGAGTATAAAATATAGTATTCTATACTAGAAAATTGCTAAACAGTTGGTTTTAAAAATATGAACAAGACATGAGGTTTGACCTCACAGTTGACCCTGCTTTGAGCAGGGGACTGGACTAGATGATCTCCAGAGGTCCCTTTCAACCTGTATTAACCTATGGTCCAAGTTGAATTTTTCAAACTATAGCAGCTCTGCAAACTGAGCATATTATCTCAGATGCTTAGGGACATAAATTCCTATAATAAGAAATAAGCCTTTTTGACAAAGGCAATAAAGAAATTACAAACAGAAATTAGTTATAGCTTACAACTTTTTAAAAAAAAAAAAAACACAAAAATTTCACAGGCTAGATGTTTGTTACCCAATTTCCAATGGAAAAAAAAAACAAAACCACACCACCACACCTAAACAACACAGGAATCACACACTGCATATGCAGACTATCAAGCTGTTTCATTATGTCAGAGGTTGACTTGGATGCAACACTGAAGATTCTATACAGCAGATCTTAAAAGACTATGATTTGGGGACCTATGAATGTGCTCTGGTTTCAGCTGAGATAATTGTCTTCTTAGTAGCTGGTGCAGTGCTGTGTTTTGGCTTCAGTCCGAGAACAGCACTGGTAATACACCAATGTTTTAATTGTTGCTAAGTAGCACCTACCCTGGTCATGGTCTTCTGAGTCTTTCATGCTCTGCCAGTGGGGTGGGGCACAAGAAGCTGAGAGGCAGCAGAGACAGGACAGCTGATCAAAACTAGCCAAAGGGCTATTCCATACCACAGCATGTCATCCTCATTATATAAACTGGACGGAGTTATCCAGAAGGGACTGATCACCGCTTGGGTCAGGCTGGGTATCAGTGAGCAGTTGTATTGTGCATCACTGTTTCCCCTTTTGGTTTTATATCTCTCTATTCACTATTTCCCTTATTATTAGCAGTAGTAATACTAGCATTATATTGTACTTAAGTTATCAAACTGTTCTTATTTCAACCCCCTGGTTTTATAATCTTGATTCTCCTCCCCATCCTGCATAGGGAGGGGGAAAGGAGAGGGGTGAATGAGCAGCTGCATGGTTCCTACTTATCATCTGGGTTTAAACCACGACAGAATAAAAGTGTTAGCATCAGTAAAATAATTCCTTTTCATACTTGCATTCTTACTGAATATACAAGTGTAGCTAAGCTACCCACTAAAATCATAATCTGATGGAAACACAAGAGATTAAGAACAACCACACTGGATCAAGCCAAAGATCCATCCAGTCCAGTATTCATCTTCAGTCACAGGTAAGTGCAGATAAGCAGGGGAAGAAACGGAGCAGAGTAAGCATATACTGGTAGTCTTGAAATAACTCCCAGTGTCTCATTATGCAAATCTCAGGCAACTCAGCTAATTAATCTTTTGTATTTAACAAAATTAACAGAACAAGGTGAATAAGGTTTGTCACAAGGACCTAGAAGGACCTCATCACTTTTAGGAAGACTTAATAATCGTTGGTAGCTAGGTTCCAGTAATGCTTTTGACACTGTCTCCCATAACAGCCTCATACAGAAGCTGTTGATGTATGGGCTGGATGAGCAGACAGTGAGGTGGACTGAAAACTGGCTGAATGGCCAGGCCCAGAAGGTGCATATTAGCTGCAAAAAGTCTTACAGGTGGCCAGTAACTAGGCATGTACCACAAGAATCTATAGTGGGCCCAATTCTGTTCACCATCATCATTAATAATCCTGACAATGAGGCAGAGTATACCCTTGCCAAGTTTGCGGATGACATAAAACTGGAAGGAATGGCAGAGTTTTCTGTTGCCATCCACATGGATCTTGACAGGCTGGAGAAAGCAGCACACAAGTTCAACAAGGAACTTATGAAGTTCAACTCCTTCTCCTTGAAAGGCACAAACCCATGGCCCAGTATATTCTCTGGGCACATTGTCTTGAAAGCAGCTTTGCAGAGAAGGATCTGGAGGCTCCTGATGGAAACAAGCTGAACATGAGTCAGCAAAGTGCCCTTGTAGCAAAGAGGGACGATGATATCTTGGGCTGCATTCAGAGTAGTGTTGCCAGCAGGCAAAGGGAGGCAAACTAACAGCAACAAATAAAATCCCACCAACAGAAATGATTTTTCAGTTCAATCAAGTCAGAATAATCGAGACTTGCAGAAGATGTATTATTCTTCTGTAAATCCATATATGGGATGCATTTATAAAACTTATGGTATATATTAAGGCAAGAATTTCCATCCCTAGTGTTTTTGACTTGAGCAGCCCTGATGTGATTACTCCAAAAAGGCAGCAAAAGTCTACTTCTAAGTCTGTGAGGCACCAACACTTGGACAAAAGCTTCATAAACATGGTAAAAAGAATTCAATATATTACAGTATATCATAAATATACTATAGCAGTAGTCTAATCCTACCTTGCTGGTGGACACAAATCAAATTCTGTCACATAAACTGAATTTATAACATTGAAATCTTTCATGCTCTTCATATACAGATGTACCAAAATAATATCCTTTGGTTTCAATCCCTCTGAAGTCATATTAGCTGCAGGATAAAAATAAACAGCTGTTAAAGACAGAATATTTTAAATGTGTGTAGAAAGACAGCATAGGCATTCTGGTTTTGTACAGCAAAACCAGCTGGCAATAACCTATCAGTTGCCTAAACCTGACTGAAGGCTTTACAAGATAATACCTTTCCCCACATAATACCCATTTTTTTCATTGCATTCTCTGTCACGTTCATTTTCCAAATATAAGCAGAATACAAGTAAATTTTGTCCACCCTGTGCAGTGGCAAATTCTTGCCCCAAGAAAAAATATCACGCATTAATGCATGTAGATATGCTACAGCCCAAACTCCTTGTATCCGTAACTTTCACTACCTTGTATTTTTTTTATTTTCAGTTTATGACAGCTAGTAATCTAGAAAGACCTTTGAATCACAAAAAGTACAGAACTGGAAAGGACAATAAGAGGTCTTTTAGAGCATCACCCTTTTCAAAGAGAAGATCAAACATTTATATGCTATTCCAGAGGGATGCTTGTCTAAGCTGTTTTTAAAACCCCTCACTGCAATAATCTCTGCATAAACAAAGAGTTACAAATGGCAAGGCAGAAAATAGGAAGCAGAGGTGGCCACAGGAGAAATGAAGGAAAGATAAGAGGAGAGCAAAGTTCAATCACAGTTGAAAAAAAAAGATACTGGGAAGTCAAGATCATCTGGAGGTGTATGCACAGAAAATGATTAGCAGGGTGTATTACTCTTACATAGCAAATACCATAACAAGATATGTGATCAAATCTGCAGTGTGGCTCTTTTGCAACTGATGAGCAATTGAAACTAAATGAAAAAAAATCTTCTCTGAATATAGAACATATATTAACAACAGTTTCATGTGACCTAACTTAAATGAGCTACGTTAATCTACATAATGTTATTCTATACAGTAGCTTTCCAATGGAGAAGTGTAAGACTATAAAGACAATCTCTTTTGGCTATTGCCTTATTGATAAACAAATACTTCTCGTGTAAAACTTTTCTGCGGTTTTAAAAACAGTTCAGGAGTTGGCACACTTCTAAAAAAGGTTAATTTAGTCACACCAATACTGAGATTTGCTCTGAATGTCTCAGCTTTACTTTATCATACTGCCATTAGTGTTGGCAATCTGAAGAGGGGGGGTTCTCACTGACAGAAAAGGAAGTGCATGCCAAGTGATATAAGTGATTATACAACAATTGTTGCAGAACTCCTATGAAATTACAGAAATTGCAGAATTCCTATGGAATTACCAGCTGATAAATTAGCACACAATAATAATTCTGTTCAGAAATATAAATTTATTTTAATGCTGCTTTATAGCAATCACCAAGTCAACGCCAGCTATGTCATGAGAAGGGTTTCAACCTGCAGTTAAAAGTTTTGAAGCATTATATGAAATACTGGAGGGGAAAAAAAACCCAAACCAACCCATTTTTCCCCAGCTCTAAATTTAAAATGCACAAGCCAACAAACTGTCTATCTTGTGGATGCTTAACAGTATTAGAGCAAGTTGAAGGCAAAGAGATTTGGATAAATTCATAATTTCTAGTTTTATTTTTTAAAATCTTCTTAAAGTAAGTGAGAGTACAATCCCCTTTTGCTATATATGAATTAGAGGAATGATGGGAATAATTTTTCCCTAGCTTGGAAGCTGAACAAAATTGATCCTCCAAAGCACTCTATCTAGTAGAAGGGCATGATGAATCAGTTACTAACCCACCATTTGGGTTCTTGATGGCAAGCTCTGCTACCCAAGGAGAGGACTCCTACGCAGCACATGTCCAAGATGTACAGGGAAACTATATAGCCTTTCTTCTATATTTTGAGCCATTCACTGTTTCTGATAATTTATAAACATAAGGCAAGACTCATCCTTACTTAGGCATAACTCACTAAAAAGAACTGACCCAAAAGGCAGTATTAGCCAAAGTCCAGATTCATCTTTCTAAAACAGCTATCCAGGATTCTTAGGCTGAGAGCCACAAAATACAGCATCCAAACTATCTTCAGGAAGTAGCATTTTGGACTAAATTCTAATATAATAAAATTCTATGTAGTTCCCTTCAAGACTATGGAACTTTTTATGTTACAGCTGCACCAGAGGTGCTTCATATATAAAGCAATGTAATCTTTGTCACCTTCCAATCATATCTAAAGAAAAATTTAACAAAAGAGTTTAAGAAAATAAATGTAAACAGCCATGTACTGGGTTCCCTTCTGCTCTGTTTCATGGAAGAATTGCATCCGCTTTAACAGAATAACCATGTTTCATAACTTCTAGCAATAACTTTCCATTTCTGAATCCTTTTGGCAGCACTTATCCTCTTTAGACGTGATTAAACCAGTTAACCCATCAAAGAGTTTAAAAGGACCATGCTTATTCCATTTTCACAACACTGAAGATTGAACTGCTGTACAGATTGCATGAGTTCAGAAAAAGCCTTGTGCATATTTGCAGATCAGTTAAGTTCTTAGAAAAAAATTGATTCTTTTGCCATGACACAATCATAATTCATTCAGTCTTCATACTGACTTTGAAAAAGAGAAAAATGAAAGGAAATGTGAGAACTGACATTTTCTACCAAGGTTCAGAAAATTATCACTTTTTATCACTTTTTTTTTTTACTGTACTACAGCTAATGCAAGTAATTTGCTGAAAGCAGTAGAATACGGTCCTTGTCAGAGAGACAATTTTTTTGACAGATGCTAAGGTAAAAATATATAATATTTGTACTGGCAGACTTCCATTCAAATATGAGAACAAAATAAAACATTACACAACCCTTTTGCTTCAATTTACAGGTTATGCCCAGAAAATCTGCACTAAACACTATTGTCTTTTACTAAAAGTTTGATCGCATCCACCTTAATCATTTCCAATCAATCAAAAACTAGCTTAATGACCTTCTACAAAGTATAACTTATTTGCTTCTGATAAAAATACTAGTTTTTTTTATCATGAATATTTAGTTGCACATGCAAAAATAAGATTTTATAGAACAATACCTCATGAAATTCGTGAACAAGAGTATGAGCCTATCCATTTATATACTAAAAATTATTTATATTTTTAGAAAAAGAAGCCTGTATAAACATGTTTTAGTTAAAAGTTATAATCAAAATCGCCCACAAAACCAAAATGTGACCATTTTATATGTCAGTGTCTTGTAAGAGGAAGATATTAGGGAACCTGGATTTCATGATTCCCAAGACAGCAATTTCTCCTTTACATTAAGAATATAAAGGAGACTTACTGCTACTGACCTAATCATAGATGCCAAAATGTACATCAGCTTCCTAGAAAACTTAATTTAAAATTATGGTAGCTACAAAAGTGCTTCAGCAAGTAGACAGCATCCATAGCACACATGCACATTCACACAGAGAGTATATTGCGAGAAAGCTATATAGCAAGTTATAAAGTGAGTAAGTACCGCAGAAATAGTGTTGCTACAGTGATATGAACACTATTCTGGCGTTCCAGGATCTTCAAAAGCCATTCAAATTATGATGTGTTCAATATTAAAGCTGGCAGTCCTGATATCAATGATTTCAACCAAATGCAAAATGAGATGGCAAACGGACAACCACAACATTCAAAGTTTTAAAACTGTATAACAACACAGATTCTTACTTAATACCATATTAAAAGCAGTATAGTTAACAGCAGATAACGCATTAGCTGAATAAAGCACCTCGAAGAGAAGAAAATGCTTCCCTTGCTGCCTCTTGAGCATTTCTCCCTTTTGATGGAAGGAAGTGCGCAGTGATACCTGAAAACCACTGGTAACCACTCAGAGATTTTCCTGAACTTCCAAAAGTCTTAGCTATGGAAAATGAAGAACACTGATTATAATAATGAAAGATTTCAGATTAACCTAGAATATATTTTAAATTAAGTAACAAGAACTTTTACAGGAAAAAAACAAAAACAGAACAAAACAAGAAAAAACCCAAACAAACCAAACAAACCACAAAACCAATCAAAAACTGTAAAAAGATCTTGAAAAATATAATTATTACAGACAAACAGATATAAACCAAAAACTTAAAAGCAAGTATACTGGTAACAAAGCTTCAAAATGCTACTTGACAAACCTTCCTACAACACTGCCTTCAGAATATATGCCTGCATGTAATATTTAGCTGAGAATTTCAGTACCTACTCCCTTACAATTTTTGCCGACCTTTTACAATCTCCCTGCCTGTTTTGATACAGACTTGGCAGAAGGCATGACACTGAAAAGCTAAAATTTTTGGAAGAATCTAAATGACACAGGAACAGATTTTCAAACTGAAATGCCAAATTTAAATGGAATTTAGGTGTTTAACCTGGTTCTGATCATCTTAGCAAATGCATAACATGTTTAGACATGTTTTTAACATTCCACCAGTCACTTATCCATATTCAACAGCCTAAATGCCATTCAATATCAAGTGCTTTTATAGCGTGAAAACTTTTTTAAGGAAAAGTTTACTAATCTTTGGGTGTAAGTTAACAGTGATGCTGTGGTACCTCAAAAAGGTATCAATCTGTAAGCTTGGGTTTATCTTGCATTAATCACCTCATGTTTGAGGCATCCAGGACAAGTAGTAATATCAGGCATATAATTAGTTACTGCAGCTCACCTAACAGACAGTAATTTGCTAGGCCACTAAACTCAATCATGCATGTCGCGCTGAGGTTGCTTGCGTGCGGACAGACTATATACACTATAATCCAGTTGAACAGTTGTGTTTTGTACTTAATTTTATAGTTTGCTTTCCTATCTTCAATTTTAAAAGAGCATGGGTACAGGTGCGATTAGAGTGTTTAAATAAAATTTAATCCCTCTATTCAAATTACTGATTATATAATAATTATAAATTTCATTCAAATAAACAGAACACATTAATGCATGTTTTCTGAAAGAAAGAAATAACTAATTGGGATATGGTCCTTCTGTAACGTAATTCAAAATGCAACATTACTACAGATCTATTGATTCCTATCAGAAAACCACACTGTAGTAGGATCTCTTTTTTTCAGACTGGTTATTAAAGGATGGAACACTCCTTTCAGGACTGTTCTTAAAGTGTACCCACCGCGGCATGAAATATTCAATATTATTTGAATATTAATGAAAGCTGTGCAAAACTCACTGAAATCCAAAGAACTATGATTCAAAGACTTCCAGATGACTGGAATGTTTTTCTGTGGTTCATCCTCTTCTGATGAGGGGAAAATATCATCATCACCATTGCAGGTTACCTCACAAGAACAGCTGTTGACCATAAACGTACCTGAAGATTCCTCCTGCTTGAGACAAACATTATAAAATAAACAAGTAAATAGCATACCAAGTAGTATGAAAACAGCACATTTTACCATTCATTCAATTTTTTGGTTCCAGCTGTAGAAAATACCATACCTCAATGGGTACATTAGAGCTTAGAATATTAGGTATATTATCAGCTTAGAACAATTCACAGAACAGCATCATTGGGGTTTACCACTATTTAGATAGCAGATACTTGTGGAATACAACGTGATGCTGTTGATGTATTGTATGCCATAAAAATGCACGTTGAAGGAGGTTATCCTGCCCCTCTAATCTGCTCTCCTGAGACCTCAATTGGAGTACTGTGCGCAGTTCTGGTATCCTCAACATAAAAAGGACATGGAACTGTTGGAACAAATCCAGAGGAGGGCCACAAGGATGATCAGGGGACTGGAGCACCTCCCGTATGAAGACAGACTGAGGAAGTTGGAGCTGTTCAGCATGGAGAAGGCTGTGTGGAGACCTCATAGCAGCCTTCCAGTATCTGAAGGGGGCCTATAAGGATGCTGGGGAGGGACTCTTCATTAGGGACAACAGTGATAGGGCAAGGGGTAACAGATTAAAACTTAAACAGGGGAAGTTCAGATTGGATATAAGGAAGAAGTTCTTTGCTGTAAGGATGGTGAGGCACTGGAATGGGTTGCCCAGGGAGGTTGTGAATGGTCCATCCCTGGCAGTGTTCAAGATCAGGTTGGAGAGAGCCTTGGGTGACATGGTTTAGTGTGAAGTGTCCCTGCCCATGGCAGGGGGTGGAACTTGATGATCTTAAGCTCCTTTCCAACCCTAAGTATTCTATGATTCTATGATTCTAAAAATGCATATGGCGTAGTAAATAAGGAAAACAAATATGAAAACCCATGAGACTCAGGATAAGAGATAGAATACTATGAGTAAGAAATCCTATTCCACAATTACATACAGGACAACTATGATTCCTAAATTAAGTGAAAAAAAAAAACAACAGTGCAAAATTTGATAACTAACACTGTCACTAAACACTTGAAACAGTGCAAAAGACTAACAAAGTTTTAAAACTTTGTGGAACACAATGAATGCAGTCTTTCTGTTCATCTCACAAACACTATCCCTTGTATCCCTTTCATCAAACTCAGCATGGTCTGGGATGCTGAAGAGTTTTGAGATACAGAAAAGAGCATTTCCCAAGATTTATACAAAGTAATTTTTTAAAAAGGAAGGAAAATAATTCACTGTATCTTCTCTTCTTCCCAGATGCTTCCTTAGGCCTACGAAAACTACCCAGCGCATTTTTTAAAGCAAAATACACAGGTAGAGTGTGTACTGACCAGTATTCTAAAATTCCACGTGGATTATGTTTTCAGCAAGTCACATAGTTACAGCATACATGCCTATCTTTTATATTTTAGAGCAATAAGAACCCCTACTGTCTTCCACCTGATTTTGCCAGACAGCCTAATCTGCAGTGCATGTTGACTCTGGGATCACCAGCTTGTCTAATACTACTTGTCTTAATCTAAAATCAACATGAATTATCACAGAATTTATCCATGAACATTAACCGAACATCACTGCATGCAACAACTCCAGATTCTTCTGCTTAAAAAGTCTCAAATTTCATATAGTGTCTAAAATCTGCATTTTACTGTCAGCTAAATTCACAAAAAATAATTATAAAGCCAAATAAAGCAAGATAAAAAGTTGACAAAATACGCAGACTTTGGCAATTCTTACATATGTATTAGAGACTGCTTAGTATTCTTTTAACTTACAAATTAGTGTACTAGCTATAGAATTTCCACATGAAATGCCTATGAAAAAGTTTTCTCTTGATATTAAGCAAAAAAAAAAAAAAGAAGGAAAAAAAAAGGCAGAAAACCACAGTACACATGAGAATTCTGCAAGGAGAATTCAGCATTTACATCGATATTTGGCTTCACCGGAGAGAAAAAGGATCCAGTTAAGTTAAAGCAGTGTATTTTGAAATTCTCCAGGAAGGCTAAATTATGAAAAGGTCATTACCTATGAGAGGAAACTCGGCTCCGCTGCCTCTAAAAGGGCTCAAGGGGAGTTTTATAAGTACTGTAAACACTAAAGCTATGTTCTAACAGGGGCTAATATTCTTTGATTGGACCTCCGTTTATTCATTCCTCCAAGAAAGGCATGAAAGTCAAAGTAATAACCTACTTCATGTGAATCAATTGTACATGAGAGGTTAAAAGAAGTCAACTAAATGTAACATAATAGTGCAAAGATAAAAACTGCAGTTTAGCACAAACATGACATGCATTTCAACATTACAATATACAAGCATCCAACACCATCTATACCACTTTCCATTCATTGAATTACACCTTCGACTACCACTGTCGGGTTGATAGATTTTGCTGTTACCCTGAGGGCTGCCTGATAGCCCCTAACCCTTAAGGTATGACTCAGAAAATAAAGGAGAAGGAACACAAACCTAATTGAAATAGATCTTAAGATGGATTATACTACAAGAACTAAGAAATGGAAAAAAAAAAAAAAAAGAAAAAGAAAATGAAGGTTCTATTTTATTTTTTTATCCATGAGATCTCACTTTAGAGAAATAAAAAGACTAAATAGAAGCATGAAGTGCTACCTTTTCCTTCTTGACAATTATTGTTTTATTGAACTAGTTGCTTCCACTTGGTAATCTGTAATGTCTATCACAAAACAATCAGTTTGCATGGTAGCACAGGCATTCTCCAAGTACTAATGTAACACAGAGTTTGTACCTTTTGGTCCTATGCCCTGAGTAAGGATGCACTAACATGGTGCTGTGAATGATACTATCACATGCTGCATTGGGTTTTGTTTTCACATCACCTGGATTTTAACTTCAATATGATATAACATCCTAAGCAAAAAAGGTTAAATGGAAATGGCACAGTTCCAGCTTGCCAGTATGACTGTTTCTCGTTTAAGCTTTACAGAATTACCTTTCAAGAGCTCTGGAGCTACAGGTATCTTCTGTAGGTAGTATTACAGATCTGTAACTTCTCTCCATTCTGTAACCTGGAGGACAGAATTTACACACTCTGCAAGTGAACATGAAAAGAGCACCTACTCCATTTTTATGTCATCTGTTCTTTCAACTATTTTTCTAAAAGTGTTTTCTGCAAAATGTGCTTCATAAAAAAATTCACCAGGATATGGTGAGACTCTCAGACTGCATCACAACTGGTTTGGTGTAACCTACAGAACTCCCTGTAGCTTTGCAATTTGTTAATACTACAAATATGCAAAATTGATGCTGTGTGAAATTTTCCTGTCATAGACACTCACATTCCTTTTTCCTAAACAAGTCAATATTTTATAAATTGTTAAGCTTATATTAATATTGCTTCACAGACGTAAATAAAATTAAACATCTGTGTTTCCACACATAGATAAAGAAGCTGGTCAGTTGCAAAATCTAAGAAATACTAGAAATCCTACAATGCACCTTACATATACTAAAGACCATAAAAGTAATTATAGACTACTGTTGATATGGATGCCTATGATACATCACAACGATTCATTCAAGGTTGATTCCCACAATGCTCCATAAACACAGGCAATCAATCACTTTCCACAGCAGCACAGGTGCAGGCTACAGCAGAAGTATTAGGTGTGGAATCTGGCACTAGAAGAACAACAGGCTCAATGCCAGCCTAAGAAGAGTTGCCAGACTCTGTTTAGTAGTTATATTCAAATCTCATACAAATGTTAGTCTTCCATTCCTGTCGACAGCGAAAGTAATCTAAGAACTTAAAACTTAAAGTTACAGACTGCCACAAACAAATTTTCCCTTTATAATATTCTCATCACTTTAAAAACAAACAAAAAAAAAACAAAAACCAAGCTTGCTACAATGACATTTTAATTAAATCCTACAGAACCTATTTTATCACCTAACATTTTCATGTTACTTCACAGAAGCAATATATTTTCCCATTTGCTCCACTGTTTCTCCCACACCCACTGTACATTGTGATACCAACCTAATTTTGGATCAGTGCCTGCATGCATGCATATGCTTAACTATTATTCACATAACTCATGTCATTGATGTAAGTGCGTTCAGAACAAAGCTAAGCAAATGCACGAGCGCTCCAAGATCCAAAATCTCCTGTTGAAAAAGCCTTGGAGCTAGGACTTTGACTGATATAGCTAAAATTCCATGCAGTGGTCTTTTATGAAAACAACAGACTGCCTTCCTAAAGAGCTTATATTCTCCACTAGAGAAACTGCTATAAAAACCTATCATAACACAATTCTAAAACTGATAGTTCTACCACTGAGCAGCAATGAGAATACAGTGGGGCAGAGAGCTCAGAAGACATAAGGAGAGACTATGATAATCCCTTTATTCTTTGTGGTGTACCTTTATAACGGAACTACTTGAAACAAATACAATGAGAGAGATTGCATACATGTCCTTGCAGTATTTGAAGTACAACATACAGACTCATAGGAAAGTCAGTCCTTTACTCTAAGTGACTTTCAAAAAACTTCTCTTTTCTCAGAGAACTGGACTGAATCTGCAGTCAAATGGAATAGGAAAGAAAATCTTTTATTTACTATCTTAGTGTCTGAAATGAATCAGTTTATAAAAAAAATGCAGTACTTGTTACAAAATTTTGAAAACATACCTACAAGGTTTATCTATATTCTTATGATGTAGAAGAGAAACCAAAGGTTACCTAGGAGAAGTATCAATGATGACAAAGTATTCAAAAAATGGCACCCACAAAACATATTTTGCAACTTGAAAATCCTGCCTGTTCCCCCTGACATTACTTACAGTGATTAATTCTACAGCTAAAGTCCTAAAAGGATATTAATTAAAATAATTCAGGCCAGAAGGAACTGGACAGAAACAGGCTACAAAATTAAATCAAGTCTAGCCAGCAGAATTTTTCTTCTTTAATATACAAGGCATGTACGTATCTCCAAAAGACCTTTTCTAACTTTTACAAGTGTTTTTAAAATCATCTCCAAACTGACCTGTGAAATAGATTTGCTGATGTTTAACAGCGGTGTAACTGCTGCACTTCTGAAATGTGTTCCACCCACATAGGTTAAGATCTTTTACAAACAGGAAGACAAATAAGCTTTACAATATCAACATATGATAGGTAAATATAATGCAATAGTATGCTACAAGAAAGAGCAGCAGCAGGCATGATTCCCATCTTTTAAGGGCAAATGGGCTCCTTTCTTCTACCAAGTGTAGTAGAATTCCCTACTCAATTCCCTCCAATTCTGGACTATCACTAACTCTCAGTACATCAGCAGAGGTTCCAATGGCTCAAATTTCTGCTTCTGATGATTCAAACACCAACACAAGAGTAACAGAACAGCATAATATTGGGGAAAATCAAAATATTTTGCAAGGTTGTTGTGCTGTCAGAATTAAAAAAAAAATAAAAAATTGTTTCACAGTTGTATTTTCTTCTAATTCAAAATATTCAAAATTAATTTTGTATTAAATAAAAAAGGTGATACTTGATTTAAAGATTCTGGAGCATGCTTCAGAAATTTCTTCATCCTCAAGAAAAAACATCCTACAGTTTAAATGTACAAAGTGGCAGTCTTACTATCAAAGTAAAATATTGATGAAGCTAGGTATCATATTATATATATTAGATTGGTGACCTTGTTTTTTTAACATGAAGTAAATGAGGCATTCCTGAATTTTGAGCAGGTGCTTTATTAGCATTATTTTTTTTTTTTGTAAAATACCTACAAAAAAGTTATCCTTAGCTGTGTTTACGGAACTTTTAATAACATTTTAATAACACAATAGTATATTTATCTCTTTAGCCTTTTCTGTATCACTGGTAATGAAAAGAAAGAGGGTGTGTTAAAGAAAAAAAAGCTTCAATTATTATGCAAAAATACATCTTGAAGTTGCACAGTAATGTATTAAACCAGAACACTCAGCGAGATGTTATTTTCCCCCAGGCACAAGGACTCATTTTGCTGCCAAAAATAATTTAAAACAAATTTCTATGCAGGCTTTGTAGTTAAACATGAAGAGGTTTAGCTGAAGAAAATGCATTATAGAGGAGGAAAACAAGCAGAGACTAAGGTACAGTAGCTATAATTGCATAATGATTAGAACAGTAAATTCAAAACCATAAAATTAACACATGTGGCACATAACAAAGAATGAATACACAATAAAAATATGTATATATATCAGTTGAAATGATAACAAAAGTGATGTCATAATACTTACTAGAATTACACATCACTGGGCAGTCTATTAATGGTTTCAAAGTGCTCACACAATTGGCTGGTTTTGTACATTGTTCATAACGGAGTACTTTTTGCCCAATTTTCAATAATCCCTTGAAAGCCTGAAACTAAAGTTAGTTCTTCTAAAGCAGTGTTTCCCTGAAGTAATTAGTTATTGTAGGACTGGCTTTTAAGCACTGTAGGGCTTGTAAGCACCAAATAATGAGAAAAAGTACAGTACCACAGGCATCTCAATCCTGAAGGCATCTCTTTATTGTTATGCAGGTAAACCATGCTAACTTAGTAAGAAGTTTTGCTCTGAAAGAATGACTGATTTTTCATATTCATTACTTCCTGAAAACCCATCTTATTTTAATGTGCCATAAGATAATCTACAGCCAAAAGATTCCAATACTTTTTCTTGTAAGACAACCACTGCAGAAGACAGACTATTTTCCTTTTAATTATACGTTAGTTTATACACCAAAACCCAGGACAAGGCACTGTAAAACTTACCCCTGAGTGTGACAGCTTTGTCTACAATGAATTTGAAATATGATTTACTGCAACGCCGCTGGAAACTGTGAGGCTTTAACCAAATCTAAAACATCTACATAAGAAAGGGAAAAGAGCTTTTGAACAGATAAAAGTAAAATCCTGATTCTTATATAAAATTTTATGCATTTTAATATGATTTTTTTCCTGATTTATGTAAAGCTTTTATTTTTCATTTTCCCTAGTCTGTCACATTGTAGTGATGTACAGTGCATCTCAGCATCAAGTTCGCTATGAGCAATAAAGTCAGTGCTCCCAAAGAAATATTAATATATTATCACTCTTCCCTACCATGCCCTGCTCCAAAATCTTCCTTTATTCAGCCTATTTGGTTTTGCTTCACATAGTTAATTGATATCCTTTTCACAGTCTCTCACACAAATATTTAATGTTTTATTTTTGAAAGAAATCCCAAGCTAGAAATTGACAGGATGAAATACACTTTACTTTCTAAGGCAAGAATGAGGCCGTCATAGAAGAAAAGTGTACAGATATTTTATCTGTTTGGAACAATAAGAATAAAAATAAAGGGGGGGGGAAAGGCATGATCTATTGAAAGCCATTCAGGCAATGTAGTCGCTCAAGAGACGTGAAATGTAAACTACCAATATAATAACATTCTATAACAATCCGTGCACCTAGAAGAGGTTCAGCAATCTTCAATCTAGAAAGAAGGAGGGAGACCTATAAACACATGACTGCAACAGTAGCAGAAAAATCAAGAGATGTTCAGGAGGAAAAAAGAAATAAATCATTGCACCCAGAAAATAGTGAAAAGAAAAAAAAAAAAGTGATACAAATAGAAAAATAGCTTCTGTTTTGAGCTTCTTAGCTCACATACAGGTCTGCAATACTTAAACCACTAGGTATCCTATCCCTGTTCTGCTGTTTCTATGGAATCATAAGCTAAGAGAATGAATTCCAGTGAACAAATAACAATTCCTTTAAGATCTTTGACAAGGATAATCTTCTCTGCATGATTTGAAGTACTTTCATTAGATGCATCTCTCATATGGAAAAGATAAAACCCAGTACATTTAAAACTTGAGCACTTGTGGGTCAGTAATATTTTACATCATTCACTGTACATAAGAAACAGCAAAAAAGATGCCACCTCTCAGCAAATCAACACTGTTCATACAGTTTTCTAATACAGCTGTGTTTCACAGTGTGCCTAACTGTATTACACAGGTTACACATGTGCTTGAGCATGTAACCTTGGCTGAGCACCTTGAGGTTTCAAGATCAAAAATACTACACATATAGTAGCCCATTCATTCATTTAGCACAAGGAAGTATATGTGTTTTTCCTTATGCTAAGTTCTGAAATTCAACTAAATATGTACATTGCTATTTGAAAGTACACCCACATAAGAACACGTAGGTTCACTCCAAACTGTGACAAAGCAACATAAAAGTAGAAAGCATGCATACAGCTTTAAAGGAAGATGACATTTGCAATCTACTTGCCTTATTCTCCAGGTGTAATTTTAAAAAATGAAGGTAGGCCACAGGTGCAAATGCATCAGCCGAATGCACAACCACCTCAGCTGAATCTCTGGAATACAAAATTCTTAGCATCAAATATTAGTACATAAATTCATATAGACAATACTTACTCGATGTGTAACACAGATTCCAATGTAACTCACTGTCAATCTATTAATTTCTTACTTAATTACGAAACAGATTTTGTATGAAACGAAGAAAAGAAGTTTTCTATATAAAATTGTATTGTTGGACTACACTATCTTTCCTAATTTTCAATTTTCAAAAAGAACACACTATACCTCCCGTGTGAGCCAGAGCAGGCAGGAGGCAGGCACAACCACAAAACCACAGATGAAATAGAAAGAGTAAATTCATTTTTGTTACCTCACCAACTCTGGAGGATCCCCAAAGCAGCACCTGGGCAGAGGCACACAAGCACGGACACAAGCACACTGCAGAGCTCAATCCATGCTAGAGGATCACTGAACCTGCTGTTTTCGCCTGTGTTCAGGGATTTGCGCAGGCGTAATTTACCACTGTGCTTTGATATTTCTCATAGCAGGGCAGGAATCTCAAGCATGTTCAATTGGGTGACTCTAAGTCTTTCACAGGCCTGTGTTACCTAAAACCAGATGTTTTACTTGTCCAACACACAAGGCCGAACAACAGTTAGTATGATACATGTTTTTCAACACCCCAGCTGCAACTCACTTGAGCGTGTTTAAAATCCTCCTTGCTAATCCCACTTCCAGACAAGTACAGAGAGCCAGAGTTAGCTGCAGTCTATGAAAGCATAAATAACATTTTACATTCTAAAGACTAATCTGTAAAGCAATCTTTTAATTTCATCAACAGGAGATTTATTTTTTTTTCTTAGAAGTCCATTCTCTTGATTAATGCTCCAGGGATTAGTTAGTGAAGTATTAACAACATACAATACTTCATGATGAGAAACTGACTCAACCATCTTGCATCTGATACTGAAGACTACTAGACACAACTTTTTAATGCCAAATGTATTGGTAACAACAATAAACTTCCTGTGTGCTGATTCAAGTTAGTTAATTTTAGTTTTCATTTTTATAGACACAATCTGTCACACTTTGATTCACAAGAGGCAGTATCTGTTATATCCATCTGCATGGTTTTACTACTTAGGGAAAAGGTAGCTCTAGGAAACAAACATCAGACAGTGAGAAACTCAAAACATAAGAAAAACTCAGATGCAGTACAATAAAATCTGCAAACTGTTATAGGTAAGCCTAGGGATACACAGATAATTTTCTTGAAAACACAGTTCCCTTGTCACCTTCACAGTATTCAATGAGATGATAAAGACAGATTTCTAGTAATGTCACACAAACCCCAAACAAACAGCATGGAGTACATTCCTATGACATACAGCTAACGCATGTGTTTGATGGGACTATCATAGATAATCTAGTTTAATATGGCAACATTTCTCAGCTGATGGGTCACAGTAGGTAGATCATTTGGTACTGAAAATAGTATTACAATACATATAAAAAGAAAATATTTTTTTCCTAAGTACTACATTTCCTGTCAGCATCTCCAAACACACATCATTATTCTAAATTTAGAGTCATAATCATCATATCTCTGAAGTCTGCTTGAAAATCTACGAAATATCTAATAATTTTACAACACTAACATTTTCACAAGAGAAATAACTAGATGATCTTAAGGCCCTTTCCAACCCTAACTATTCTATGATTCTAAGCTAGAGGAAATCTGAGAGTAACAATCAGTGCTCTCAGTACATGATTATTTTCATGTTTACAGATTTGCTTTTAACTCTAAACTCAGAATTACAAACCTGAACACAGAGCTAATAATAAGGTATATGAATGAAAAATTATACTTCCCAAATATTTGAAATATGCCAATTTACCTGAAAATAAAAAGTGAACTATTCTGTGTTTCATAAATACTAATGGGCCTTTATCATGAGTAGATGTTAGATGGCACTCACATAGGTAAGAAATACATATTTTTTATTTGAGCAGGTGTCAATCAATTGCATTTTTAAATATCAGTGTAAGAAGGATTTGGTACCTCTTGTTATCTCTCAAATACTAAGCATAAGAAAGCTGACAAATGGATAACAGTACTCTACCTGGGAAATCAGATAAAAACCAGCTCACTCTTGCTTGAATAATTCTAAGATCTTGCTTTCACTGCTAGATCTTGTTTGTTTTCAAATATTTCACTTAATCTGATGGGTTTCCTTTGTGAGGCATATTTCTTAATGAAGATTAAGAAGGATGGTAAGAATTCAATTTAATATTCTAAAGCAAAATTTATCATATAGTCTTACATTAACAAGACTCTCACTTCTCTGTAGTAACACATCACGGCTACATTTTTCTTTTCCTGAACTAGCAGGTTTCCCCATGCTGGAGCAGGCTCCTGGCAGGAACTGCAGCCACTGGAGAGGATTCCATGCATGAGCAAGTTACCTGACAGGAACAAACAGGCTGCTCCATAGGCAACACATGCTGGAGCAGTTTGCTCCTGGAGAACTGTACCCCATGTGAAAGACCCACACTGTAGCAGTTCATGAAGGACTGTAGCCCATGAAACAGACCCAGGCTGAAGCAGGGAAAAAGCACAAAGAAAAGGAAGCAGCAGAGACACAGTGTTATGAACAGACCACAACCCCTATTCTCTCCCCTGCTCAGTGGGGAGGATTTAAAAGATTCAGGAACAAAGAGTAAAGTTAGGCCTGTGAAGAATGAGGTGGGGAGAGAAGGTAGTTTCAGTTTTGTCTTTGTTTCTAACTATCAAACTCTTTTTTTTTCAATTGGCAATAATTTTTCCCAAGTTGAGTTAGGTTTGCCTATGACAGTAGTTAGTAAGCCATCACCCTGTTCTTATCTTGACCTACAAGATTTTTCACCTTATTTTCTCCCCCTACCATTCTAGTGATAGCAGCTTGGTGCTCACTTGGCTGCCAGCCAAGGTTAATCCATCACCCCTGTTTCAGTGGCAAAAGTAATCTTCAATTTCTTCTCTGGAAACTTTATCTACGAAGGACCTCTTGGAGGACTTCAGGAATTTAAGGACCTTGAAAATCCTGACAGGTTTCAACCTCTGAATTGCAATTCTTACAAACCCATTTAAGCTTCAAAAACTGTATGAGGATGTATACCAGAACTATGGCTACCTAATATTTGGAAACTATGCTAGTACATTTAACATGATTACAAATGTCTGTTTTGATTCTGTGCATATGAGAAGCAAAAATGAAGAGTAGAAAATAAATAAAAGCTTGTAATATATGAAAAAAAATACAAAATATTTTCCTTTAGAAATTCATAAACTAATAGATTTCACATGAATGGCTCCTCAAAAGATATGTCTTTATGACATTAATATTTTAAGAGCTAAGCAGGACTAATCAAGCCAGAGACATACAATACCAGTGCAGTTATTCAATTTCCATTACTGAAATATATATTTAGAACTAGTTGAGTAACTGTTTAACAGTCTGCTGTGTCATATATTTATTATTAAATATGCACTGATGTGCATATTTATGTGCAAATATTTGTCTTTTCCTGTACTTTTGGTGAATTTAACTTTCATTATTATTTGGATTGTCACCAGTAGAAATACAGACAACTCAGCCAGACGACCTCTTTTTTAGGTTTTCTGAGCTGGCTGGTTGCTTATTAAACCACTGATAGACAGAAATACATTTAGCACATATTATAAAATATTCCTACCTAAACTTGTATTTGGCTGATCCCAAATAAAGAGCACAAGGTACTTTTTCTGAAAGTGTTCCTCAAATTCTATGCAACAAAAAAACAACCAACAACAACAAAAAAAGATCTTTCTACACTCCACCAACCAAGAATTTCTAATGAGATGTATCTATGCTACTAGAGCTTTGAAAAGGAGTATAGGGAAATTATGCATCCAATTACAATAAACTCACAGGTTTAATCTGTAACATAAGCAGTTCCAAAATAAATAGGAAGAATGTAAATAATCAGCCAAACACATTCAAGTGCAAAAACTGATACAAGTATATTTAGTCTGTCAGTTAAAAACTCTCTTTCTGAAGCATACTTTTTGTTGCATGTGCTGCAATATAAATGCTGAATAGGCCACACAGCTGGCAATGGGTAGCGTATACTCTAATGAGAAACCTTCACAAAATTCTGCCTCTGACACCTACTGGAACCAATAAGAATTTGTCGATTCAATAGAAATCATATCAGGCTTTAAACGCAAGATTGAATTGTGCTCTAGCAATGATTTCACAATATTTTCTTTTTTTTTTTGCTAGAAGAGACTGAACTGATTATATCTGGGGGCTTATTAGGAAGTTTTGTCCTTCATCCCCTGGTTTACTTGTGATAAGATGTACCCAAGCATCATAAAAGTTTAACTTCCTGCTTAACTCTCCAACTCCCACTATTCACCAGGTTGGTTCAAAACATATGGCTTCTACCTAGCACCCGGCTCCCCTCAGTGAATCTTCAAGATTCTCATCTGGCACATACATTCATAATCCCATCCATGAACTTAGAGTTTAAAGATTCTCTATTGCTACTTTCTGAAGTTTCTTTTTACTGAAGAATTTCATAGCTTTCCTGCAAGGAGGTATCTCTAGACTCAAATTATCTAGTTTTTTAGTTTACTCCAAGAACATACCTCCCAGTCAACTGTTAGCTCAGCAGACATCTGCCAGCGTAGCTGCCATCACTTTTACCAGTTTGTCTATTGCTTTTCTTCTCCCGAATGCATGCAATGAAATGAAACTAACAGCTCTTAGTTCTCTGTTCCTCATACGGGCAGATCGCAGTCTTGCAGAAAAATTAAACAAAAGACCTTTACCATGAAAGCCTTAATCATGTCTACATGCTCCATAATCTTGACCTTCCCTAAAATAATTGAGTATCACCAACTCATTATTACTAGTCTGTTTACTAGGCTAAGAAAAGGAACAGCAGTCAAAACATCTCACTCAAAGCAAACAAGCATAGCTATTTAACAAACTAGAGTCTGTTTGCATCAAGACACAAATATTTCCCATACCCCACTCCACAGATTTTTTGGCAATTTATGTCAAAGGAATAAACTACTCAGTGTAAATGAGATGGATCCACACAAAGTTTGTGTTTAAAATATTCTCTAAAAATCACAGAAAAATGTTTATCATTATCATTCTAAGCTGCTAAACTTAAAACACACACACAGAGTTAATAGAACCCACAGGCTACTGATGTGGCATTTTATCAAATGTAGCTGTAATGAAAGATAAATATTACAGGCAATTCGCACTTCATGAAAGAATAAAAGTGTCAGTGTGTAGCTACCAGTTTTACTGCATGCCATAATCAGCAAGTAAACGAAAGTGCAAATGTCTAAAAAGTTTATAGCCCCCTATGAAGACCTCGTCTTGTCAGGTATTGATTTAGGTTTTCAGAGGACTTTGCCAGTGTTAGACAAAGTGAGTGTCTGTGAAGTTGGATTACATGTTTTACCTCTGCCAGCAAAAGTTGCCTCAAGCTAAATGTGAATATGTTCCCATTGCTTTAATATGAGGAGTTGGAAGAAACTGTTTCTTACACAACTATTTTCTTCTTAAATAGAGGGCAGTCCAGAGTGAATGTTTCGTATTCTCCACCTTCTCCACAAACATGGACTCCGTATTTCTCAGAAAGCTAACAAAAAAGGAAAATTAAACACAGAAGTATTACATTAAAGCAGTCCATTAAATAAATTTTGTTGAAAATTTCAGTGTGCACTTCCTAAAAGACTACCCATTACAAGGCTGAAAAAAACCCAAATATCATACAGAGGGTTATCGCTTCTTAATATTTGTATGACAATGGTCTAAAAATTACCAATGTTCTATTTTAAGTAGAACTGCCAATGTAACATTCAGATAAATGAATGAATTCCTAGTTCTTCCTCCTCAGTGGCCATGACAGGATGCTCAGATTCCTGTATTTGCCTATCTTTCCTTAGCATAGATAGTTCATTTCTGTGAGAAACTTATACTGTAAATCCTCACAAGAAGTAGCACTTCACATAGTAGCATACAACGAACACAATTTTTGGCAACAGGTTCAACAATTGCATTCTGTATTTTGTTAAAAATCCATTCTTAAAAAAGAAAAAGTAAAAAAATAGAACAAAAGTTTTCTAAGTCAAAAGTAAAACCTAGAGAGGTAGTAACGTCATTTCCTTTATAAATTGTACTGAATATAGTTTCTAAGTCAACACACACATTTATGAATATTTTTGAAGCTCTGGATATTCCACTAAAACATGTAACAACATAAACCAATATATTCAAAATGAGAGATGTGACTATGCCCTGCTTTATAGATGAGATATGACCTGTGGAGCAGGAACTAAAGTTCTTTTCCTGGAGTTAAGGAGCGCACAATTGCCAAATAGTTCACTGTAATTCTGTATTATTGTACTGTACTGGTGGATAGTAATCAAGTACCTATACCATGCCTGAGCATGGGGACAGCTTCCATTTTTCTGCAACATAAATTCATCTGATCAGCGGATTATATCACCTTCTGAAGTGTTCCAGAACTAGCTTCTTCAAGCCAAGTCCTGTCCATGTTTTTTCAATTACTGAGGTGAGCCCATTGCTGAGGTGAGCAGCTTGAGAGAGGATGCCTTCAACACCTGAGAAGGGGAGGAAGCTCAGGGTCCAGGAGTCTCAACTCATAGTGGCAACAGCCACCGAGGGAGCCTCAGGTCCCCGACAGGACCTGCCCAGGAGCCGGCAGCTCTGCTGGCAAGCAGGGACTAACAGGGGACGGAGCCAGGAGGGGCGGCACCAGCTGTGAGTGGTTAAAAACCTGCCCAGGGAGCATGGGCTACCAGGAGTGCGGGTGACCAGGGTAGGTCGAGGCAGTTCTGGTGGGCGAGCACTCGCCTTATGACCAGGGCTGCCTCTGGCTGCCCCAGCGGTGGCCAGTATAGGCACCTAGACAGAGCCGATGAGAGGGGAGGCTGCAGTGCAGAGCTCTGAGCGTATAGTGCCTGCACTGGTCTGGTGAGGGGAGGGTGCACAATGGGCAGGGCTGCACTCGGTGCTCCCTGGTGGAGGTGCTCCTGCAGCAGGGGCTGAGCTGCGGGATGCTGTTAATAGGCTGCGAGGTGTCAGGGAAGCTGAGAGGAAGCAGGAATGCTTGCTCCTGGCCCAAACTGTGCAGGGGCCTCGAGCTTCCCCTCTACCTCATGAAGGAAAGAAGGAGGCCGTTAACCTGGGAAGGTGGGAACTGATAACAAAAAAAAAACCAAAAAACAAAAACCACAAACAACAACAAAAACAACCCAACAAACAAACAAAAAAAAAAAACACACAAAAAAAGGAGGAAGAGGACAATTAAAAGCAAGGGGCTTCCTCCATAATCTGATGTCCCCACGCAGAACTGCTTTGTTGTCCTGCAGGGGGCTGATGAGGAAACATGCTCGCACCAGAAACAGCCAGCTGATGCCCTGGTAAAGAAGATCTCTACTGGTGCTGCTAGGAAAAAGCAGCGGGTGGTAGTAGTAGGGGACTCTACACTGAAAGGGACAGAGGAACCTATCTGTCAGCCTGACCCAGTGTCAAGGGAGGTGTGTCGCCTACCAGGGGCACAGATCAGGGATGTGGCAGAGAGGCTGCCTGCTCTAGTAAGTCCCACGGATTATTACCCACTTCTGGTGATACATGTGGATGCTAGGGATATAGATGGCAGTAGCCCGGCGAACATAAAGAAGGACTACAGAACCCTGGGAGAGGTGGTTAGGGGCTCTGGAGCTCAGACAGTCTTTAATTATCCAGGATAAAGAGGAGAACCTTAAAAGGCTAGCTGGATTTCCCAGGTTAATAAATGGTTAGAAGGGTGGTGCCATAGTCAGGGGTTTGGGTATCTAGAACATGGGACTCAGTTTAGTAGGCCAGGTCTACTGGGGGCTGCTGTAGCTACCTGGAGTGGTTTTGGTAGGAGGCTTGCCAGACTGGTCAAGGAAGCTTTAAACTAGATGTGTTGGGGGAGGGGGGCATCATTCCATCCCAACACACCCAGTCAGTTGCCAGAACCTATAATAAATGCTCGGAGCAATGTAGAGATATCCCAGCTGCTCCAGCCAATGAGCCGGCTTCAGTTGGAGCTCAGCTTAGATGCCTCTATACAAACACCCATAGCATGGGGAACAAACAAGAGGAATTAGAGATGTGTGCACATCTACGGGGGTATGATATAACAGGCATCACAGAAACATGGTGGGATGGCTCCTATGACTGGAGTGCTGGAATGGAAGGTTACAGGCTTTTCAGAAAAGACAGGCCTGGCAGGCCGGAGGGGGAGTTGCCCTTTATGTTAGGGATAGGCTGGAGAGTATGGAACTCTGTCTGGGGACAGGTGAGCAGTTAACAGAGTTTGTGGGTCAGGGTTAAAAGGAGAACAGCGATGGGAGACATTACTGTGGGGATCTGTTACAGACCTCCCGATCAAGAGGAATCTGTGGATGAAGCACCCTATAGACAGACAGGAAAAGCCTCACACTCACAGGCCCTTGTTCTCATGGGGGCTTCAGCCACCCTGATATCTGCTGGATGGATGGTACGGCCCAGCACAAGAAATCCAGGAGGTTCCTCAATTGTGTGGAAGACAACTTCCTTCTGCAAGTAATAGAGGAGCCAACAAGGAGAGGTGCCGTGCTTGACCTTGTGCTCATCAACAAGGGTGGGCTCGTTGGAAATGTGATGCTCCAGGTCAGCCCTGGTTGCAGAGATCATGAGATGGTCGAATTCGAGATGCTCAGGACAGTGAGAAGAGCGTGCAGCAAGCTCACTGCCCTGGACTTCAAGAGAGCAGACTTTGGCCTCTTCAGGAACCTGCTTAGTAAGGTTCCATGCGATACGGCCCTAGAGGGCAGGGGGGCAAGACTCTTGGTTGACATTCAAGGATCACCTGCTACAAGCTCAGGAGTGTTGCATCCCAACTAGAAGTACAGCAGGAGGGCCAGGAGACCTCCTTGGGTGGATAAGGAGCTGCTGAGGAAACTTCGAGGGAAACAAGAGTCTTATAAAAGGTGGAAGCAAGGACAGGCGGCCTGGGAAGAATACGGGAATGCTGTCCAAGAAGCTAAGGCCCAGATAGAATTAAACTTGGCTCAGGATATGAAAGATAATAGGAAGGGATTCTATAGGTACATTGCAGATAAAAGACAGACTAGGGACAACATGGGCCCTCTCCAGAAGCTCTCAGGAGAACTGGCTACACAGGATTTGGAGAAGGCTGAGGTTCTGAATGACTTCTTTGCCTCAGTCTTCACTGGCAAAGGCTCTGACCATACCACCCAAGTCTTGGAATGCAGATGCGGGGACTTTGAGAATGAAGACCTTGGGCCCACAGTAGGAGAGGATCTGGTTTGAGACCATCTTAAGAACCTGAATGTGCACAAGTCCATGGGACCTGATGAAATCCATTCACAGATCCTGAAGGAGCTGGCAAATGAAGTTGCTAAGCCACTGTCTATCATATTTGAAAAATCATGGCAGTCAGGTGAAGTTCCCAAAGACTGGAAAAAGGGAAATATAAGGAAATATAACCCCATTTTCAAGAAGGGGAAGATGGATGACCTGGGGAATTACAGATCAGTCAGTCTCACCTCTGTTCCTGGCAAAATCTTGGAGCAGGTTCTCATGGAAGGCATGCTAAGGCACATGAAAAACAACAAGGTACTTCATTTCAGCATGGGGGAAATTAAGGGGAAATCCTGCCTGACCAATTTGGTGGCCTTCTATGATGGGGCTATGGAAATGATGGACAGGGGCAGAGCAGTTGACATGATCTACCTGGACTTGTTCAAAGCGTTCGACACTGTCCCAGATGACATCCTTGTCTCTAAATTGGAGAGACATCAATTTGAGAGGTGGACCACTCGGTGGATGGAAAACTGCCTGGATAGCCGCACACAAAGAGTTCTGGTCAATGGCTCAATGTCCAGCTGGAGACCAGTAACGAGTGGTGTCCCTCAGGGATCGGTGTTGCGACCAGTCTTGTTCAACATCTTTGTCGCTGACATGGACAGTGGGATTGAGTGCGCCCTCAGCAAGTTTGCCGATGACACCAAGCTGTGTGGTTCGGTTGATACCCTGGAGGGAAGGAATGCCATCCAGAGGGACCTCGACACGCTTGTGAGGTGGGCTGATGCCAACCTCATGAAGTTTAACCATGCCAAGTATAAGGTCCTACACCTGGGTCAGAGCAATCCCAGGCACAGCTACAGGCTGGTCAGAGAAGAGATTCAGAGCAGCCCTGTGGAGAAGGACTTGAGGGTGTTGGTCGATGGGAAAATGAACATGAGCTGGCAGCATGCACTCGTAGCCCAGAAAGCCAATCGTATCCTGAACTGTATCAAAAGGAGTGTGACCAGCAGGTCGAAGGAGGTTATCCTGCTCCTCTACTCTGCTCTCATTTGGAGTATTGTGTGTAGTTCTGGTGTCTTCAACATAAAAAGGACATGGAACTGTTGGAACAAGTTCAGAGGAGGGCCACGAGGATGATCAGGGAACTGCAGCACCTTCCATATGAAGACAGGCTGAGAAAGTTGGGGCTGTTCAGCCTGGAGAAGAGAAGGCTGCGTGGAGACCTCATAGCAGCTTTCCAGTACCTGAAGGTGGCCTATAAGGATGCTGAGGAGGGACTCTTCATTAGGGACTGCAGTGATAGGACAAGGGGTAGCATTTTAAAATTTAACAGGGGAAATTTAGATTGGATATAAGGAAGAAGTTCTTTACTGGAAGGGTTGTGAGGCACTGGAATGGATTGCCCAAGGATGTTGTGAATGCTCCATCCCTGGCGGTGTTCAAGGCCAGGTTGGACGGAGTCTTGAGTTACATGGTTTAGTGTGTGCTGCCCCTGCCCATGGCAGGGGGGTTGGAACTAGATGATCTTAAGGTCCTTTCCAACCCTAACTATTCTATGATTCTAACATTCTGCTTTAGGTAGTTCACAAGAAGCTGAACTGCAGTCCTTAGCTCCATTTCAAACACCAATGTTTACTACTGGGTATATTTATTAAACCCCATATGCTTTCTCTTAGAGGAACAGACGCCCACTTGTGGTGCTTTTCAGTCAAAGCAGCAATGCATTTCTCCACAACATACAGGAGATGGTTAGAAAAAGTCCACCTATGGGCTAGGAAATAATTCCAAATTTGTTGTTTGTGTATTTTTAGGCAATCATTCAACTGGGATATTTATACATTGTAGATTCAGTCTTTTATATGGTTACCAGCAGATTTGTGTAGCAAGTCTATCTGACATAATCAAATGATACTATATTTTTATTGTTGAAGCTGAATGTGTGGTTTGTGTTAAAGATCACTTTCAAAGCTTTGAAGTGTTTACTTTTAATCAAATGCTTATTAAAAAATTACAGTCCTGACACAAAAGAGAACTCCTTGAACAGTGGCAAAAAGGTTTTATAGGACAAAAATATCAAAAATAATTAATGTTGATGCAACAAGAATAGACAACCTACAAAACAGTTAGTCAAAACTTTTTATTCTTCCTCTTGTAGCTTCTGCTGAAAAACAACCCAAAACACCCCCCCCAAAAAAAAAACCAAAAAAATCCCACCCTAAATAAAACTATTAAAAAAAAAAGAAAAATCAGAAAAAATCTTTATAATTGTAATCTCACTATTCCACAGTGAATACAAGCAGTGACTGTTTACAAGTAATTTTCAAAACTGGTAGCTCTGCTTGTAAACATCAGTGCCTAGAATAATTATTGGTAATTAACATAGAATACACAAAAGATGTGTGACTATTTCCTATCTTTCTTGTGGGAAATCCTCATTTTCAATGTAACTGGTTTCAAGATCATTCTTGACACCAATTATACAAGGTGCTAACGGATTTTCAGTTTGCACTAATGTCAACAGGAACAGAGGATATTCAGCAGCTCAGAGAAAGATTCTTAACATTCACTTAAGTCAGCAATGTTTTAAAATTTCATCAGTGATATCAAACTTAGCCTTTTAGTCACTTAGAAAATTAACATTTCTTGAAAAACAATTAGTTTGTTTTGCAAGTTGGATGCTATATTTATAACAATACAAGAGTTTAAACCCTAATCTTAATTTTACATTTGCCAAATCTGCCTTCTAGTTCAGATGAGCCAGAAAACAGTACATTCACAAATTAAACAACTAAAAACGTAAGCCCAATTCAAAACCCAAAAGAAATAAGTCTTCTAGACTACACAAAATTAAACTTAAATAGACAATGAGACACAAGGTACACAGAGATGATCAACCCAAACATTACCTGAAGAACAGCTTCTTCCAACAGGAACGAAATAAAAGGATTAAAGCTGACTTTGGCATTTAAGCTTAGTAATCAAAGATAAAAGATACGAATTCAAATGCTTCCTACTGCAAGTGAAGACCTTTGTTCCCAGACAGACAGGAACATTCTTTACATAAAGAAGTACTTATCAACTTCAAAGGCAAGCATACAAATGACTAAAGGTTTTCTTATTGTCTATTAGTGGAGACAGAAGTACAGACAAATATAAAATCATACAGTGGTTAGGGTTGGAAAGGACCTTAAGATCATCTAGTTCCAACCCCCCTGCCATAGCCAGGAATGCCTCACCATAGACCATGTTGCCCAAGGCTTTGTCCAACCTGGCCTTGAACACCGCCAGGGATGGAGCATTTACCATTTCCTTGGACAACCTGATCCAGTGCCTCACCACCCGCGTAATAAACACCTTCTTCCTTATAACCACAGTATGCATTTGCCATTTTATAAATAAAGTCTCAGGAGAATACGAGCAGCCCCTGAGATTTGGTAAATTGCCAATAATGTTTTTGATGTAAAAAGCTAGGGCTCCAGGCATATAAGAAACAGTGGGACATGAGAGCAATTTTAGTTTAGAAATTATGTAGCAACCATTCATCAATAATTTATTAGACACCTATTATTTAGAAAAAAGCAGCAATTTAAGAAGCTTCCTTGCCACAATGCCAATGCCCTCAGCCAGTAAAATTAATTCCTGAAAAATGTATGGGTTGCAGATCATCATTGTACTCGTAAGTTCAACCTTCTGTATGTAAAGTCATTGAAAAATTGCAAAACTAAATCAAAGCTTTTCCCACTCAATACTCCTCCATCATTTTTTGCTGCTACAGCAGCAAAACCACCTCCCCTTTAGATTAATAACTATCATTTTTATTGTACACAAACTGAAGTAAATCTGAAGTCTGAAAATATATTTTTCCAAAGTTAAATAATTCAGTGAGTGAAACCAGTGTTTACTTATGGGTTGGTTTGGGTTTGTTGGGTTTTTTTTTTTTGCTTGTTTCTTTGTTTTGTTTTTTTTTTTTGTGGGTTTTTTTTTGCTTTTTCTTTGTTTTTTTTTTTTCCAATTAACAGTGACATGCCTCTTGTAATGCCTTGACAAGAAATTTTTTTCTGAAAAGAAAGTGGTTACTTCATGCTTATTTTTGTATGTACAGAACACAAATTATAATAGAAGTTATTTTTTATTTTATAGCCTGTTCCTTAATGTAAGCTTTTAGTATAAAAAGTAGGAAATAAAGTCCTAATTCCTGATTTGTAGTATCAGACAAGTGAACTTTATAAACACATGCTAAAATGTAGAGCAGGATATTTCCCTGCCAATCCCAAATTACAACATTTCATACATGTTGTTTTTCAATGTACAAAACTGTCTTTTACTCAACATTGGTATTTTTTTTGGCACTGAGCTTATGAAGATATAAACTGGTTTTCAACAAAACTGAAGAATACATAGAACACTACACAACTTATTTTAAACAGAACTGCAAAGATTCTCATAAACTTGCATACCACACTAGCAAACACAATGTAATGAAAAACTCTGCACCAGGTGAATAAACAACTATGTAACGTACCATTAGATGTCAACAGAGAACCCAAAAGAGAATCCCACAAGAACAGGGAAAAAAATATAAATTTGCAAAAAAATATCCAACAGCAAATTCCGAGGATTTGGTTGTGAAATTTGAAATTACTGGTTAGACAATACAACACAAATCAAAGATATAAGAGTATATACAGTTCTGGTAGTTTTGGTGATGTGTAATGTTAATAATTAATTTATTATGATGTTTGCTTTGGTATGGCCAGAATATTAAATCTTTCCTCTCTTCATTACCGAAATCTACTAATTCCTTGCTCGTATATTGTGTCTACCAGAACTTCTGATGATAAAGACTTCACTGTTTTCAAAAAGAGCATTTTTCATGTCATAAACCTAAGCATTTCTATTCTGTTTATAGTTATTGATTTGGTTTTATTAGGTTTTAAAGTCAACTAAGTATCAAGCTAAAACAATTTATTTGTACTGCCTTTGATTTTCACAAGCATGCCTATGCACAAGAAACAGCTACATAAACAATCAGTTGTCAGTCTCCCCTACAGTGGCCTGATAACCAGTTCCAAGCAGGGTAAAATCGCCCCACTAGTTCTAAAGCTATGCAGTCATTGTTCAGTTTATTGTTGTATCAATACAAGATAAAACCTGCAAATGTGCCTTCAAGAAGTACTAAACCACGACAATAATGATTTCAGTGAAACCAGGTAAATAAGAATTACTTCACTTGAGCTGTCACATACCAGGAAGAATACATTTTCTCCAAAATACCAGGTAATTTTTTTTATTTTTTATTTTTTAAATGCATGATGGTGAAACCAAATGGAGACATATAACTCCTTAGTCTTATTTTAATTATGGCCTCTTAACATAACTAAACTGCAACACTTGCTGCTACAGTTTTAAAGAAAATCAAGACTACAGATTTAAGTGAGTAGCTACCCATCTGTAGTGCCACTGAAGCTGCAACCTGAATTTTGGTAACAGAATCTTTCTGCAAATACAGGAACTGTACTTTCCTCCTTTTGGCTTATTTAACTAGTCACACATAAGTATTAATTCATCCAAATGTAACTAACCAGTATAAAACTGATATTACAGTAAAGCTGATGCTTCTGTTAAATATGTTCCACAGTAAAATGCTTATTTTTTCATGATTACAAAGTTTTATCCTTCTCTGACACTTATTAAGACTCTAAACGAACGGCTCTGACAAACAGAAACATTGCTTAAGTGATCTGCAGCAACAAACTGGGTGAAGAGCATTTAAATGTTGATGGCACTCTTAAACTACGCATTATTTACTCATGACTCCAAAGATCTTCCAAACAACCTTCGTGCGAATTTACAATCAGTAGCCATTTCTACAGTACACACAGAACATGACTTCACATGTCAGTAAATCTGCTTCTCCATAGTAATGTTACTCTTTTGCACTACACAGAATGCCAGTATCAGAGCAGGTCTATGAAGCAATCATGGAGTGCAGTGAGTCCAGCATGTTCAGGCAATGCAATACCTATGTAGCAATTAAGCTCCTGGAAGCAATCTAACCATGTTCACAAGTGGTGAACTGAAACTTGCAAAATCTGGTGCTCAGTGGTAAGAAGTGGTGAATAGTCAAGGCAAATAGCCATGTTAATACAGCTTCTGATTTAAAGTTAGTTTAGTGTTTAATGAGTTCATATCACCTAATCCAAAAGCTTACTGATGCCTGAAGTGGCAAACCCATTCCCTGTTTCCTGTAGAAAACCCATCTATTTTCAGAACAGATAAATTCACTCTCTCTTCTAACTATTCTTGGATCCTACTGATATCCCTAAATTTAGCAACCATTTACTGGGTTAAGTGTATCTTTATTAAAACCACATGAGATGATACAAAGAAATATTTTATATATCGTTAGTATTAACTTATTTTTGTTTAATCTCTGTCTTTGCCACTGTTTTTTTTTACCCGTACTTCAAGCATTTAGGAAGATATTTTTCCCCTACTTTCCTTCCCTTTTTCTGGAGCAGGAGATAATACCTCTCCTTCCATTCCCTGGTATTTTTAAACCTTTGCTGCAGTTGAGATTATCTGAAGATCTATGTGAAGCAAGACTTACAAAAGGAGATAATGAAGTGGATTTTTCACATCAACTAGTTGATATAGCAGGGGGGAAGGATTTCTGGGCAGATTCTCCAGCTCTGAGGCAGAAGCAGCAAACCTCAAGTAAGAGCAGGCCAAGAACAATTTCTTCATAAGACTATCTGAATGTCATGGACCTCTGTTCTTCCTCTTCAACTTTGCCAAGTACCAATTATCTATCCTCTTCTCTCCAGCCACATAAATGACTACTGAAATAAACTCAAGATATAATTCCTATTTAAATACACTATCTTTCAGCAGCAAAAGAGGTTTTTCAAGTTTCTAACAAATTCTAGTTACTTTTTCTTTCTCTTAGGCAAGTTTGCCATGACCTTAACTGCTCCAGAAAAACTGCTTACAAAGCAAGGCTGAGTGGTAACTACTCAGATTAACAAAAAAAAAGTATTTTTAGGAAATTGTTTTGTGCAAATTCAGACATCTTACCCTGATAAAAGTTACAGCAAGACTATTAATAGACAAATGTACAGGTAATCATGGGTTTTTAAACAGGCTCAAGGACAAGAAAGGAACTATGGTAAATTGGCACTGTCACAGACAAATTTCGGACCTGTTATTCTTAAACTGTATTTAGCATGATGTTTGATTCTTCTACCTCAAACTCAAAGAAAATCCTGGTATAAAACCTGGTTCTTTCCCCCATTTCTCCCCATCTAGTTAAATATTTTTTCTTTAAATAAATCTATTTGCTCCACATACGAGCATTTTCCCTGCTTTGAAGACTACATAACCCTTTGCACAGAATTAAGTACATCCTCAGGAATAAACCTCTTAGTCCATTTTTGAAAGGCCCTATAGTATCCAGTCGGGCTGTGTAAAAATGGTATGAAACATTCATATAGGGATATCTATGGGGAAGTTTTGTGTCACCTGTCCTTGCCGTGAACGTCTCTAACTCACATGCAATTATTTAGCTTTATCATATTAACATATGAGTTAGCACTGAGCCTTAATATTAAGGGTTCTTCCTTTTAGTTTTTTTTTCATGACAGCGGCACCATTTGTGTTCTATCTCCAGAAAGAACATTTTTCATATTGAAAGTGCATATCAGAGGCTTATATTCAATGTACAAAGATAAGCCTTGGGTTAGCACCTCATTTCTGAAAGTAACTAAGTAATTAAGCTAATTTTACTGAATTTTTTGCCCATATTACTTTTTCATTGCAACTTTACCTGTATGAGGATCCTTTAAGTAATACTCACTTCCAAAAGATGAGGCACCATTTCATCCAGAGTTTTTCCTAGATGCTTATCTGGATCTAAACCTGGAAAACAAAAACAAACAAACAAAAACCAAAGTGTCAACACATTTTTATAAAGTACTGTTAGAATATCAATAAGGACTTTTTTTGTTTTTTTTTCCCCCCAGGGAAAAAAAGAAAAAAAAAAAGAAACAAAACCAACAAACCAAAACCACACTTCATCAGAATTTTTCCTTCTTATCCTTTCTGGGCAACTGGTTTCCCTGTTTGTGGAAAAATAAGGCCTATTACCTTTCCGTTGCATGTCAACTATTGTTTTCCTTTCTTAGAAATTTCAATAACCAGTGAAGTAAACATGTATGTCCAGGCTAATAAAAATATTACATGGAACTATACCTCTCAGTCAGAAGTTACCTTTGTAAATACCTACTGAATTAAAATAACAAGTTAATTTTCATATAGTTCCTGGAAATTGCTGGAAGTGTCACAGATTGTATCCCACAGTAAAAACTTTTTTGCTAAATCATATTCTCTGTGTGTGACCCGCAGAAAAAGGTAAGAATTCAAAAGGATGAAGACATAAAGAAAACTCAGACTTACAGAATGTCTTGTACTTTCTGATCTATCACAAAATAGTCTGAATTATGTCTTCATTTTGATTCATTCTTCTTGGTAAAAAAGTATGCCCTACTAACACTTGATAATTCCTCTAACTTGTCCTTCTGTGTTCCCATTTCACCTTGTTGACTTTGACTTTTGCCAACTCATGGCTGTTAAATGGTCACTTCTCAGGAATAAATCAAATAATTGGCAGAAATTAGTACTGGGATAATATACATGCAGTAACAACTGTTTCAAAAGCTGACATCACCTTCAACCAAATAAATATCCCAGTTGGATTTCACACTGGGTGGTCAAAAGGTCTTAAGATACCACGTAAATGAGAAAAACCAAATGATAACTTCTGAAAGTGAAGGAACACTGGAAAAATTTCAGTGATCACATTTTGTACTACTCTGGATTCTTGTGGTTTGGGGTTTTTTTGCTCTGATTCCAATACTTGTCTATTTTTTCCTACTCTATTGCTTTATACAATAATGGGTATCATTAAAGAGCTGCCACCAGAATGATTCCATTTAGAAGCAATTTCTAAAGTATGTACCTTGCAAAGCACTTTAGATCATTGATGATGAAAGCTGTTATATAAATGTATGGTACACTATTACAGAAATTCGTTGCTGAGTTCAAATGATATGCCTTTTAATTTTTACAATGATTGTCTTGGTATATTTAAATTCCTGTGAAACTAAAACAAGTTAGAGTGAATAAGATCTCAAAACATTAAGAAAGTTTTTAAATATTTCATTAAAGCACATTAAAAATTCTCTTCCTATCTAAGGGAATACTTTAAAAATTATTAATTATTAAAGTGAAAGAGGACTGAGGTTTTTTCCTCCCTCTATTCTTTTTTGGTATTGGTTTATTGCTCCTTATTAGCAGACTAAAATGTATGTTGCTAGATGTAAGATAAGGGATACATTACAAACGTGAGAAGGGAAAAAGTTGTCAGAAACAGACACACTAATGTGCTATTTCTTCCACAATTTTTGATATTAATAAGGATGTACCTACTGTACTGTCCCCAATGAACACAAAATAATAATTTAAAAAATATTATAAAAATAATCTACAAAATACAAGTAACTGCCTATGCATACATTATGGCTAAACTCTTCAGTAATATTGCACCTACATGGAAATCTGAGAATACAATATACCCTTTCTGTTTCTCAGTAGAATTCTGTTTTTTGATAGCTTGTCTTCTTTTGAAAAATATTATTTCCTTTAGTTTCCAACAGATTTGTGTGGTTAATGAATAGAGACTCTGCTAAATAGATACTCTCATAAATACCAAGTGCAACCTGTAATTTGCAGAACCAGTAATCCGTATCTCAAATCTTTAATGCCATGCATGTATAGACTAAAATGTATGTCTACTGCTACTATTAGTGTAATAAAGTATCTATAACTATACCTACAAAACAGTTAATATGAATCTATACTTCTATTTTGTACATTTTTCTTTAAACCCCTGAGTAGATTGATTCGGGTTCTTGAAATGACTTAGACTAAAAACAAAAACAATGTATTGTTAATTGTTATTACATTCCATTTAACCACATCCTCCAGATCTTTCCTCCATGAAACTAGATGTGAAGAAAGCTGGATGGGTGGATAAATCAACAACAAGGTCCAAAGGCCTGGATGACTGTATGCAGAATTAAGAAATTAATTAGGAAGGGAACTATAATTTGCAGCACTGACATCTATCTTACTTAACTTGCATGTATCAATGGAAACCAATTACAATTCAATTAAAATATTCACTTTTATTACTTTACTGACTGACCTTGAAGTTAATGCCTGTTTTATTTAATTGCATCATCTATGAATAAATGTTAACCGTAGAATGTTATGCTCCATTATGTTCAATGCATTTTTTAACTCCCCAACTGAACTACATCAGTCAATTTATTATGTGCTGTCAAGAGAGCAAACGGAGCTTTGCTTCTTTAAGACAGACCGGTACATGATGACAGAAACATCTCAAAAGATTTGATAATACTTAACAGTGATCAGTAAAATAAATTGTGCTCTCAACTCCATTTTTGTGGCCTAGTTTTACTGTACAATCATAAGTGATAGCACAAATGGCATAATCACTTCCAAACAATTTTTACTCCATCCAAAATTCCTGATAAACCCACTGACAGGAGCAGATACTCTTTCCTGCAGTTACGCTCTGGGTTGCAGAGCCCTCGTATGCACAACCAGAAGACATGTGCTGTAGAGAACTCTAGCAATATCAAAAGAGATTCAGGACTTTGTCAGGGCTTTGTTCTGTAGTGAAAAAGATGCACCAAAGAACGTAACTAAAAGGCATTTCACTAGTGTTGAGTTACGCAAACGAAAATTATATTTAATGGTTCACTTCATACACATGTATTAGTGTAGCCCTCACCTGAGCGGTAACTACCTGATATTACTTGCATTTATCAAGAACATTAGAAAATCAAGTTCCATTTTCATGGAAAGGCATTCAGCTAATAAAATCCACATTCTAAAGCTTCATCTTACTAACAAAAACATGCCTTATACATGTTTAAAATTTTAAAATAGTCTTGATTTTTAAGAAAGTATTTTATTATAAAAATTTCTGGGTTTACGCCTTAGTAAAATACTGAATAAATGAAAATAAACCATAGCTACTGGCTTTAAGAAAGGGTGGTACATAAAGTACTTCTGAAAGCCACACTTAAAAGTTTCCTTCCTTCCTTCTCCTGACTTGAGAAGTATTGTTGAGAAGATTAGTATCCTTATACCATCATTATGACAGTCAGGGACTGAGGCTTAACTTCTGATGATGGAAGACAGTATAAAGCACAATAAGGTTTCTGGGAAGATCCCAATTAGCTGCTTACCAAAAGAAGAACTATTTAGATCTTTAAATAAGAAAAAAGGCAATGAAAGATTAAAGTTTTCTGGTACCAAATCTAGTCTGTTTCTCTTTCCAATTTCTTTTTTCAGGAAGAAAACGGCATAAGGAGGTGATGGGACTTCTAAGGTATAGAAATTCAGAAATTTTGAGGGAATGCACAAGAGTATAAAGGAGAGATGCAACCACCCATCTCAGAATGGGAACAGAGAAAGCAGGACTATTTCTGAAGGTAAAATCCTCTACTTTACTTAGAAAGAAAAATATACACATTTAAACAATACAAAATCACTGGTTTTCATGAAGCAGGATTCAACACTATTTCTTAAATTATGCAGAATCAAAAATAGCCCATGAAAAGCCTGTGCACAAAAGGATCAGTTGGTAAAGGAGGTTTACTCTGCAGGAACACAGGAATCTCAGATACTCTTCATGATGTAGAAGTATGCCTGCCACAGAGACATTAATGCAGTGTAAATTTACACCTTAAAAAGCCTTAAAGCAAACTATTCTTGGTGTCATATTTAGCTTTCATTTCTATGAAGAGCTAGGAAGTGAACTTTTTGCCTGTTAGCATAACTTGACAGGTTCATAGTTGATTCATAACTTTCACACATGAAAGGCTGTGTAACAATGGTGAACTCATCCAATTCCTTAAATTTCTTATTCCAAAACATAAAAAAAAACCAAACTGTAAAACCTGCTTAATTTTCATATAGAAATGAAGGAAAGTGCAAGACATAGGGGCTATTACTCCACCTCTAAAAGATTTTAGGTGAATATACTCCCATTTTATTGTATAAAAGAGCTAAATTTATGCAACACGATAATGAGTCTACTTTTTCTTTTTTTTTTTTTTTTTTGTATGAGGTAACATACATGTGGGAACTATACAGGGGTGGAATCTGAAGGTATAGTAACTCTTCTCAAGATAATTGGTAAAGCTATAAAACATTAATCCTGAAGCAGTTGTAGTATGTTTCTTTAGGATCACAGTTTATCTTCTTCCTCAGAAGTGCATCAAATATTTTCTAAACTAGGTTAGTCTGTTGTCATCAAATTTTAGAATACTAAGAGGTAAAAGGCTCTAAAACTATTCATACCAGCAATGTTATCTGTAAATTCTTGTGATTATTTTTTTTTTCAAACATCAATGTTATTTGCATTCCAGTTGCATCTAGGATTCAAAGCAACTTAGCTCTGCCCTTTCAGGAGCAGAAACCTCAGTAAGTCTTTGAAGAAATTTAGTATTGTTTCATCAAACAAGGCAATATTTTCACACAGATCCTTATGTTCATGGTTTAAAAAGATCATGAAATTGCTTAACAACAGCATTAAACTGCTTTTAATCAAATCCAAGACTATACAGCAAATGGTTCAGCTAACTGAAAATACTGCCTCAGTCAACTTCCTCTCAGGACTTTCAATAGACTTCAGAGACTTAAATGTTATTACAGGTTTGGTTCATATAGCCACGTATGTAGGGCTTTCACAACATAAATCTGTTTTCAGTGTTTTTAACTTGGGTTTACTGAAATATTTTGAGTAGAATTACTTTAGAGCATGATTTATTTATTAATCTATTTAATTAGAAAAGTTCAACCATTCCAGCATCATTAGCGATAGAAAAGGTACTGTTCTGTCCCTGTTAAAGAATTCTGGTATTTCCACACACAGTCCTAGTGCTATTAAGTTTTGAAGAAAAGAATTGAAATTAATTCAGTGACAGAGAATGAGGCCTGCTACAAGTGCTAAAATTTGTGTCACTCACTATGTTTATCCCCATGCAAACAAGTTACGTTTGTACAAGTACAATCCCCATTACAAAAAAGTCATGTTCCCAAAAGGATCAACAGAGACTTCTTACAGGGGAGTTCAGTAGCTCACCTGCAAAAGGGTAAAAACCAGAGTGGAAATAAAGAATGAAATTAGGACAGGAAGTCTCCTAAAACTTCAACTCAAAGAGACCTGGAAAGCAAGAATCCAGGTCTAACTGCATATCTGTTCTATACTACATAGATATACCTTTAAAAGTTTGAGTTTATGCTCTGTTTCAGCACAGAAGTCTGCACAGTGAATATGCATCCCTTATCAAGCATCTAATAATATTCTAGAATTAAAAAGACACCACTTCTAATTCTTGATTTTTCATTCTGTTATTTCTGGTTTTGACATCTCTTACTAAGCAATTTTTCTTCCATTAGTTTCCAGCTCCAAGTTCTCTAACTATTCTTCTGTCTCATTCACTAGAATCCTTACTTTCTTTCTTATTTCACTTTAAATGCCTGAAAGTCCATCCTTAGCCCGATGCATCCCTTTTGCTTTTCCTTTAGATGATCTGATCTCCCCAAACTGCAAAGCCATCTTTCCACTCCTAAGCCATCCCTCTCCAATTTTGTCTGACATCTTCTTAAGAAGCACTGCATTCAAGAACTTTCAATTGCTTTTCTGTATTCATGCACATTCACTTTCCCACTCTTCCTTCTAATTTCTCTCATTAGTTACTACTGAAAATATCAATGATCTTAAGGTCCTTTCCAACCCTAACTATTCTATGATTCTATGATTTTCCAAGAACACTGTTCCCTTCCATTGCACAGATGATGTGCTCAGACAAAACTTACACAACCACCAATTTTATCTCAGGATATGACCTGACATTAAAGCCAACGCAAATGAGTGGTAAGCTTTCTACTGAAAGTTTTGTCCTCCATATGGCCATGGCATTTACACAGTAAGTTCCCAGCACATACAAAAAAGTGGTGCTTCTCTGCTGACTCATCCAGCTACAGCTACATGATCACAGGACCTGCTATGAGGCAGAAGCAAGTAGAGACTTGTGGTTTGGAAGAGTCAAATAGAAGGGGGAAGGAAAACACGCATCGAAGAGGTTGATCTATCTGTAACACTAAATTACACCCTCAGGTGCGTAACAAGGAACTGTGTGGTGCTATTTTTTTTTTTTAAATGTACTACTTTATACGTAAATCTTATGCAAAAATTAATGGAAGTCTGACTATCAATTTCAGTCAGTCAGGATTTCACTTATGTACACTGCTGTTATGCAAATAATAAAAATAATGCAGATACCTAGGTAGTTAAGATTTAAATAATAAAGAAAAACTCCAGGTACCAATTTCATTATACTGAGAAGCAACATTCTAAGTTAACAGCTCATATACAAAAACATTCACTAAACTACCAGCTTTTCAGAGAATTCCATGTATAGCAGGAGTATACCAATCTTCTTGACCTTGTGAGGCAAGCATCAAGATCTTCTCACAGCAGAAGAAATTCAAATATACTTACTTCAGACATCTCATTTTAGAGAAGGAACATCAGGATTTGTTGACAGACAGGAAATGGCAATAGCTCCCTAAGAACTCATTACGCCGTTTTTGGAGGGAAATAGACTTGGTAAGCAATTAGGGCCCACACCATCTCAAAATTTAGGCTTTCATAGACCTTTTGATTTCAACTCTACCCATGGCTAACATGTACATTGTCTGGAATCATTCATTGTAGCTGGACCTAGAAAACACAGATGTGGCAACAGCACACAGATGTAGGCTGAGAACCACAAGCTAATCAGCCCTGATACAAAGTTCAGCTTTTATTATTGTTCAACAGCTGAACAGCCTTATGGTTATCATTTCTCCTGTGGCCCAAAGAACAGCTGGAAGTTAGAAACATAATTAAACATGAAAGAGGGTTTTTTTATTTCAAATTAGTATTTCTGTTGCCTGATATGATAATTACAATGTTTTTCTAGGGTATTAAATTTAATAATAAATCATTAAGTTGCTATAACCAAACTGGGAAGAAGCTGCAATGTATGAAGTAAATAATGCATATTAATCCCCTAAAAGATAGAAATTTGAGTTTATATTCTGATTTTGACTGAAGCATGGAAGAAGTAATTCACCCTCTCCCCTTCCGCCCATTATTTTCTCACACTAACAATGTGCACTTATAAAAACCTACCGGAGGTGAATGTTACTCTTAAAAGCTCAAGAAAAACTAGAATCACTGAGGACAATATGTTTTAACTGCATAACATAAAACCAATTTCAACTATGTTTTCTTATGAATGAGAACTGAAGTTTGTCATATTTTATAAGGTATATCGGCTGGTGCTTTAGTGCTAATTCTTAACAAGATTTAGGTATAGTTAAATATATAAGTAAACTAGATAAAAATCAATGCTCAGGTTTTACTGAGGTCCATACTGTGAGGAACTCAAAGACTGCTTCCAAATGTAACCTCCCTCCTCTCACTCCTACCTGAGTATTACACCTTATGCTGCAGTGGAAGAAATATGCATTGTAACAGCAGTACAAGTAAGACCAGTAAATGAAGTTACCAGATGAAAAGTTGAACCTGTTAAATGCATACTTTGCAAGTTAATTAGTATTTTAATCTATAAAATGTGTTAGGAGGCCAAGGATATAAAACCCACATTATTGTGTTATATTACACCATCTCTGTCATATTGCACAGTGCTATGATACACGTCTCACATGAGCAATGATATTACTGTAATTTCAGGCATGCACGTGTTAAATACAATCAACAACTGCTTCTATTTTAAGTATTATTGAGTAACCTTCCTGTGATTTTCTGGGAGTTCCACTGAAGAGGGGTATATTTCAAATATAAAAGTATTATTCATCATACAGGCAACTTTAGCAGCAAGAAAATGACACTGAAGATAAATATGCATAAGCAGCCTTTTTTTTTTTAAAAAAAATAGCTCAGGTTTGCTGCTAGATCACAGACTCATCATGAAAGCCTCTGAAATCTACTAAAGGAAAGCAAGCAGATTTACTTATAGATCAACAGAAGGCATGTGAAGAAGGCTTGCTAACAATACTTCTTCTGTGGGTAAAGTGAGAGCAATCGGTATCTCATCTGGAAAAGCACACTTCTCTGAGACAGAAAACTCTTGCCACTGGCAAAGTTTACGGTATTAATTTGTAATGGTGAATTTAGGGGAAATGTACTAAACTAATGCTCATTTACTTTCATAATTATGTGTTTTCTACATAAAATTACAGGCTTTTACCTTGTCAATACTGGCACTGAGTTAATGGAAAACAGTACAAGGTTGAGTGTAGAAGTATGCCAGTGCTGATGAATGTCAGGCTTAGGTTACAGATTTGCTTGTTGCATTAACATCTGTACAATGTACTATCTAATGCATTACTCTTCAGACTCTTAAATCTGCTATTTTAAATATTTCCTTGCAGTTTAGCTTTGATTATTAACCTAAGAGGCAAAAAGTTAAACTGTATCTTATCTTCTTTGCCACTTGATATGTTAAACAGCCTTCATACCTTAAATCCACTTTAATAAGGCATGCAATTATTAAAGCATTACAGAATGGCCCCAGAGCACAAAAGCTCCATTAAATTTGCTTACATCTAATTACGTCTGCCTGAGGCAGGTGAGAAATTGACTCTGATAAGATCTTTCTTTTACCTATAGCCAAAAAAATAAAAAGAAAAAAAAAACAACCTTGGAGTGATTTTCTATCTAATTGCTATCTACAAGTATTTATGGTATTCGCTCCTTCAATGAATAGCCCACAAAGCACTCTTTGTGCACTAACTATTGCATTTTAAGTTTTTTTAAGACTGTAAAATACAAAAGACAAGCTTATCTTGCTTCAGGCATAAGATAGGTCACCAATGATGTCTACTTGTGAAATAGTTTTATCTATTATTTAAATCATACATTTTCTTTAAAAAATAATTCTGATGTGAAAAAGCATGTTATATGTTCTTTGTGGCCTTATTTTTTCTTCATGTCAGCATAAGCAATGAAAGCATTTTATCTTATGGAAAAATAACAAAAATATTAAAATGTACTTTACTCAGCCTGAAAACTATATTTTTTTTTCAGTTCAAAATAAGAAAAAAAAAAAAAAAGTGCTTTATAGTAGAAAACACAGCATTCAACTCCTCTGTATTTATAACTGGCCTTCCAATTTCAGGAAAATGCTATTAAATTACACTGCTTGTTACCTACAAGTGAATGAGGGAATGTAATATTTCTAATCATCCTAGTCCCACTAGCAGCCCTAGCAGATCCTAGAGAACAGTACAGCAAGACCTTCACAGGAGTAATGTAAAAACTGGTTAGAAAGTATACCAGCTGAAGAGGAACAAATAAATAATAATTAAAAAAAATTAATGGGAAAAAAAAAGTCAGTGAATTCATTCAATCTAAAGGGATTATAATTCATTAATATTTAAGGAGAAATTACTGTGTTATAAAGCATTCCTTAAAGAAGACGGACACTAGGAATTTGATGTGAAAGTTGCCCAGATAAATCAGCCATCGGACTTCTAATGCAATATTACACAACTGTTTTTTTAAACATACATCTTTAAATCACTAATACCGCTGATGCTCTTGCATTATACCAGCCATTCTTTGGTACAATGGATTGCAAATATTTAGGCAACCAAAAAGAAAAGGTTCCTTGGTCACACTTTATGCTTAAGACCTCATTCAAAACTCTTGCATGAAAAGCTGCGTAGAGGCCCAAAATGAATATACATGTTTCTCATGCACTTCTTAGGATCATTCAGTAAGCCTTCCTATAAAACTTTATTTTACCATAGCTTTATATTCAAACACCAAACATTATCTTTCATGTTGTTTCATTATTCAAACCTCATTTTACGTATTTGACAATGAAAGGACATGTTGATTTTCTGGCCTACTAAACAACTACATCGTAAATACCTTTTTTTTTTTGAAGGCTATGATGAACTATTTCTGTTTGCTATATGCTTTACCAACTCAAAAGACTGTCATTACACAAAAAGTTTTGGTCTTATATAATTACATCTTGTTTGATGTTAATTTGCTGTATTTCTATGAAAAATTTTATGGTTGCTTTATAATAATTTCTAGCCACTAGTTCGCATCATCTATAAATGGCAATACTGTTAACCACTGAATTATGCATGCATCTTTACTGCAAATCAAACCCAAACTCAAACAAATACATTACAAGAGGAATGTAACAACCAGCCAGGAAGAATTACTTTCCAGTTTTTCGGTGTCTTCTCCAAGAATGAATTGCATACAGGCAAATCGATTAGTCAGACATTATGACTTACTCAGCTATTACTTTTCCAAGGTTTTTTTTTGGTGGATTTTTGTTTTGTGTTTTTGTGTTTTTTTTTTGGTGGGGGTTTTTTGGTTGTTTTTTGGTGGGTTGTTGTTTTTTTTCATATTAACATTTCATATCGTAAAATACAGACCAAAATTTCTTTTCTTCTGTTATGTTGTGGATTTGTCCATGGGAAGTTTCAGCAGACAATATTACACAGAAACTGAATACGTACCAAAAGCTGCCACTTTTATGATTATGGCTTGAATGTTAGATGATATCATTTCTTTAAGCAGTATTTCCTGGTTCCGACGCCAAAGGTAAGCTAAAGGCTGAAGATTAAGCCTTCTGCAACTTAAAAATAAACAAAAAAATGGATAACGCCAAGCATTATGCTTTTACACAGCATGATTCATAAAATGAAAGAAAATTAATTTCTCTCATTTCAGACCTTTAGATAATTTTTATTCTACAATTACTATTCCTAGATTTCAGTATAGACATTACATGTAATATAAGAAAAAAAATTGTTCTAACTATAAATTATCTATGTAAGTAAGATGTAACTCACTAGTGTAGACAGATTTGCATGGGAACATAAGTAAAACCATGAGAAAACCTTCAGGGATGCCAATCACTTAGTATCTTTGGAAGTGATTACTTTTTATGAAACAATCACAATGAAACATTGTGATGTCCTGTCAATCTTTTTGGTGGGGTAAAAGATCTGAAACTCACTATCAACAAAAGCAATATTTTCTAAAATACCTAGTAACATGGACAGTCATTAAATGTTTGAAGTGTAAAGCAAAAGAAGAAAGGAGCTATTTCAGACTACAATTTACCTAGGTAAAGTACACAAAGAAAACACCCATTCTGTGTAACCTGCTGATGTGTGTCAAGTTGGCACAGGATTAATTTCACCATTCTTACAGTTCATAAAGGATTCTATACATTTACTTCTATCACCACGTAACTAATGAACTCATGAAATTATAATTAATTTTTAACACAAGGTGGTTTTGTATTTCATGAGACATATAGTGAAAATTTTTTCAATACCCAAGTCAAATCTAGGCCTATATAACACAGACAATTCCCATTACATAATCCTTTTTTTTTTAAGACTCTCAAGAAGTATCACAATTCATCTATACTTAAAGAATGTGCACAGCAGAAATAACAAATGAAAGCTCCTGATTAATGATAACATATTTTAGATTTTATGGAAGTAAGGGAAGGTATAAGGATTTTCTTGCATTTAACGTGATAATAAGTCGCAGGATGTTCCTGTGTATTATAACACTCTGTTGAAAAACAGAGGTACTTGACCACAGCATTGGAATTGAGTGAGCTTTCTTAACTGAGATTTCAACTGAATTGTTGAAATCGGAGATCTGAACATATTCTACTATTTTCATTTCAAAACTCTAAGCATTTTCAACAGATCCATTAACAGACCTTTATAGCAATCAAAAAATCCAGTATTGTCTTTACTAGATTTTTAGTAATGAATACATGGCTCCATGAGGGTGAGGGGAAAGATACTTAGATTAACAAATTGAATAGATTAGGTGTCATAGAACATGAGAAAATAAGCAACTGTCTCTGGTCCAGAGTTTGAGTTAGAAAATAATCAAGAAACAAAAGCACTTTCCAGAATGTATATATTAATAAGGGTTAATATTTTCTTACACATCTTCAACTCGGACTCTCTGGTAGTCAGAAAGAATGGCTCCCACAGATACACCCTCCACTCCTTCTTTGTCCTGAAAAAGAGACACGGAATATTAATGACAGCAGTATATGCTGGCCTAAGCAATAGAGATTCAGAATCTCTACTAGCAGGATCAACCAAGAATAAATCTTTTTCCCCGTGTACAATATATGGAACTAAATGGGCTGGAATGCAGATCTTGAATGGATGAGAGCAGTGCAGCTGACCTACTACATGGTTATTACTCTAACACAATCATCTACTTGACTCATGTACCATTTTACAGAAGAAATAACCAGGGCAACTCAAAAGTACCGTATTTAACAGCTTATCCTGAAGTTTTCCTGACATACTGAAAATTACTTCCAGCTCTTCACTATAACTGAAGTGTTAGCTATCCCACCTACAAATAAATATTTATTTGTATAAATACAACTATGTACTTATTTAATTGTATTTACAATTATGAAGATTAATTAAACTATTAGCATTTGCCGTAATAGGCAGCACCAGAGGGTGTGAGATCAGGCTTTTTACCCTAACACCAGAAGAAGAAAACTCGCAGGCAACTTAACATCACTTTTTAAAAACTCTGCTAGAAGAAAGTTTTCCAAGACATACTTTCTCTTTAATTTCAATTACCTAAGCCAATAGCAGTTTATTTTTTTTTGTAAACAGTGAGAATATAAACATTTGAAAATGCACTGAGCTCTTGCATTTTTAAGTTGCTTGAGTCCCAATCAACATGCTGACCTTACTTTCTTTTCCTAAAATTTGCTCCAGCTAGATTTTAACCAAGTCTTTTAACTAAGGTTGACTATAACTACACAGCATGACTTAAACTTCTGGACCTGCTAAATAGACAGCAATCCTGGGAAGCTTGCAGCAAGATTTTAATGCAAAATTTTCAACTATATACCTATATATGAACTTCAAAATCAAACCAGTCTTTGCCTGCCATGGGTCTGAATTTAAAGTTCATTTTCAGTTTCTTATCAATAGAATGATGTGGAAGGTGTTTTATTCATAATTATATTGAAGGGAAAAATTTCCCAGTTTATGTCTGTCTGGAATATTCCTTCCTACATCTATTATCTTATTTTTCACATTAATTCTCACCTCATACTTGCCCAACCAAATTCCTAAGTTATTCACACCCATCTATACTTCTGATTTAAGAGCCACTTTATTTATCAAAATTCCTAGCTACAGTAATCTAAAAATGGTATCACTGTTCACAATTTATTTACTTCTACATGTCATTAATGGATATACCATTTAATATCAAACAACAGGAAAACATACAGGCTTCAGATTGATGCTTCTCCCATACCCAGAAGTAATAGTACTGATAAAAATTACTTTTAGATTATCTGTCACCTGTACATTATCCACTGCCAGCATTATCATTGCCACTACTATTATCCTGACAATATTATTTCTGCTTCTATTTCAGCTCTGTGCAACATTTCAAAGCTCTTTTCAGAATAAGGATAGATCCCAGACACTTCAATTTACTCAACTCAGCCATCTAGAATTACATTTCTTAAAAAGTTAACACAGTTATGTAAGTAGAGTTTTCTTTAAATAAATTTAATAAAATGATTCATGAAGCTTTCTTGTATCTTCAAGTACATCTAAAATGTTTTAAATGTATCCCTTTGTTTCATATAGTTTTGACATGCAGTTCATCTGTACTGCTACAATTGTGCTTAAGTTGCACTCTTCAAAGTTCTTTTTGGTTAACTCTAATAACATGACAGATCAGTCTTGTTTGCTTCTATTTTTATGCAAAAAAGAATAACCCTAACATCATCCAACATGTCCAGAAACATCATCTGTGTTTCTGCCTATATGAACAATTAAATCACAAGCAATATATCCTCAAAGGTAATAATCATGAAGTGGTCCATGCACCGGATCTGACATTACAAACCAATATTAACTCATTAAATATTGGCTGTTCATGTTTCCATGTCACCACACATCTTTGTGTGTGAAGGAATGAAGCAGCCTTTACTGCTAATATATTAGCCTCACACTAATATATTAGTAAAGGAATCATAGAATCAGAATGGCTGAAGCTTCTCACTTTTGCAAGCAAACATGAGACTCCTGCTGTGAAGTATAGAGACTACCAGAGACTAGAACAATATATGGTAATAAAGCTGTATACTTTTACAGGGAAAACAGTATTCAACTACAGAATGGAATAAGGGAAGACAAAAGCAGAAAAACACTGCAGAAAACCATCTGCATTTATATGACCATGAAGCAGATGAGGGGTTCGGGGGCAATGGCAAGGGAAAAGTAAAGCAGATTTAGCCTATGATCCAGAGAAAAACAACAAAATAAAAACCAAAACCGCAAAGAACATCTGCAATCAGCTCCATAGCCTCCCAGTATTGGACATACTGAACATTCAAGTGTTTTTTCATTACTACTTCTTCATGCAAGGTATCATAATCATACAAATGATACAGCACATTTAATGACTCAAGATAGTTAAACAACTGTTGGAACAACGGCCAAACTCAAAATGTAAATATCATGTAGATTACTCATAGATTTTGTTAGGAGTGGTTGCTTTTCTTCAATTACACACATTTGTTACACAGGGATTGGATGTGCATGTATATGAATGCGACATATATATATGCACACACACGTAAGCATGTCTGTGTGTGTATATATACACATGTATATGTACACATGTATACACTATACCTTGAAGTTAGAACAGAAGACTGTCATTGGCTGCTTGCTTACAAGCTACATTAAATCTAATTTAAATAATCATATACAATATATACATAAAGCCCTGCCTCACAATGTATTCAGCTCAGTACTTGAAGCATACAGAGTACTAACTGAAACCTAGTTCTTCACTGGATTCACTGTTTGGTATTGACTTGCTGGACAATTTGCAAACAGAGAGGATTTTGTTTCATTCAGAGCTGATCGTCGCTAGCAGAGAATCAATCCCAGAATCAATGGTGTCAGGTCTAGGTTACTACAGTTCTCCTTTTAATGTGAAACCTGATCAGGCCTGGTACCATCAAAAACACGTTCAGAAAACAGCAGGCCCAGCATAGGCAGAGCAGGCTAACATCTGCAGGCTAAGTATCAAGGATTTGCACTGAACTCCAAAGCCAAGGAAGTAAATTTGGGAAAAATGAAGGAAAGATGTAAGATATCATATAAAAAGTAACAGAGAACAGGAAAAAATTCAAGGAAAGTTAATATGGAAGGGTGGCTTTTTTCTTGTGTGGAATTACATCATTATTACATCTTGTTATAACCATTGATTTATTCCTTTTCATAACATTCCTGAAGAGTAATCTTCATGACTAACTTAGAACAGCAAACTGATCTCTGCAACTGTACTAAAATGTAGAATTCATGTTCAAAGCTTCATAGTTTTGAAGTTATATATGTTTTGTAAACAGTTTAATGTTTAACAATTCAAAAATGCTGCTTTATATGTATTATAATTACTTTTAGTTGTATTTTCTATCAGAAAATGGTATAAAAATTAAATGGTTTTTTGAAAGCTCCAAAACATCAGTGCCATATATTTATGGCACTTGCTTCCTGTTATGCTGTTTTCAAAAGTGGCTCTGTAATACCCATGTATTCATACACTGGTTCACAGTTCAAGTAAAATATAAATAGAAATGTAACAGCAATTTACAGTAGCACATTGTGATTTCAATTTTGCATTTTTTTTTGTTTCAGTGACTGAAATTCAATTAAGTATAATGATGATAATTTGAGGAAATGTCCACATATGTGTTGTAGCATACAATACTGGTAGAACTATTCTACTATTAAGTAGAATATTCATTGCAGTAGTATTAGTACAGAAGTTTTCTTTAATTTGACATTTTAATGTCTATACCTAGCCCTCTCAGAGTTCAGGAGAAAAAAAAATAGTGCTAATGTTTTCAATTTAATTAGTATATTACATGCACAGTAATTATTAGTGGGAAATGTTATATTAATGAATGTGAAAGTTAGCTGTAAATTACCTTGGAGTTATTATCAATTTCTCAAGTTACTGCTCCTTAAGATAACCCTCTCCCCATGGCCCTTCCGGTAATTTTTCTTTGCCTGATAAACATGATGATTAAACAGCACACAGTGCAAACCTTTGATACTTTTTAAATTAAATTCATGCCCAGCCTGCAGGCTGTGTCTGATTTCAACTAAATGTGTCAGTTAATCAGATAAAAAAATTATCAGCAACTCAAAGAAACAGCAGCCTTAGGCTTCATCAGTGCCAGAGAAAGCTGAACAAAACAAGACATACAGACAATATCACATTATCAGTAAAGGTTACTGCTAAGCATATCACTGCACAGAACTATTTACCACCTTAATGATGTCTAACTTAAGAAATATTGCATACAATAGCCAAAACAATATCAAAGAAAGAAAAGGGAAGTCCGAGAGCCAACATATGCCCATTCATGTGAATTGCATCAAAATTTGAACAATCCCATTCAGAAAAATGCAGAATATCCCTAAAAACTTACTGTTTACTTGAGGTTTGTAAAATATCTGAAATATAAATAGCTGAAGAATGGTTAAAATAGCTTTAATTTTTAACATTTGCTTCAGAGCTTTGCCATAAGAGTTCATTTTATGACCAAGTGTCCTGGGTTCAGCAGTAGCAGTCACGTTTTTTTTTTCCTTTGTGGTAGCTGGTGCAGTGCTGTGTTTTGACTTCCAGCCTGAGAACAGTGTTGGTGATACCGATGTTTTCGGTTGTTGCTAAGTGATGTTTACCCTGCCCAAGGACTTTGTGAGGCTCATGCTCTGCCAGGGAAGAGGGGAAGCCGGGAGGAAGCAGAGACGGGGCGCTTGACCCGGGCTAGCCAGGGAGGTATTCCATACCACAGCACGTCATGGCCGGGGTGGGGGGTGACTGGGAGTTACCCGGAAGGACACAGGCTTCCAGGTGGAACTCGTTTTCTTGGCCGGTGGTATCGTATTCTCTTCCCTTGTTATTTTCCCTTATCATTGTTGTAGTTGATAGTAGCGGTGGTGATTTGTGTTGTACATTGGTTGCTGGACTGTTCTTGTCTCAACCCGTAGGAGTTGCACTCTTTCGATCCTCCTCCCCGTTCCTCCGGGAGTGGGGGAGAACCCCGGTGGGGGGGGGGGACACGGACCTCGATTGTTGTCAGCTCGGTACCACTCACTGGGAGTGAGTGAACAAGTTGCCTGACTGGGTTTAAACCACGACAGTTCTTTTTGGCGCCCAACGTGGGGCACGAGGGTTTGAGATAAGAACAGATCTGACTGGATTGATAGTCACTCGTCACAATGCTGATTTATTGGCTCTCAAGGTTGTTCCTCTTGATCTCACAGTTTCAGTATATAGTATCTTACGTCCATCCGGTATTTGCTGTGATAGTGTTTTTCAAGTGTGGGGCTTGGGCTAAGGTTTTTGTCCCATTGTACTTTATGGTAATGACTTGTAATACAATAGAATCATTGATCATGAAACTGATCTGGCTTATGTTCCCAGTGTGGTCACCACCTTTATACTTTGGGAGGTATATGATGGAGGTGCTTAGCAATTACGCATCTTTTTTCTCCTTCTCAGGTGCTCAACCTGTGAAGGAGACATTCTTTTACACCCCCAGTCGTCCCCCCAGACCATTTACATTTGAGAGTTTTGAATTTTTTGAATGGCATTTTAATGCTGCTGAGACTTGTTTGCTGATGGTGATGGGAATCACCATGCTAACACGCATACAGAGTGTGCTTTGCCCACGACTGATTTCAAGAGTTAAGCAGAGTCAGGTTTGGGTCTTGTCTGGGGTCAAACGACGATGTAGGAGGACCGAGAGATTTTCCCTGAGGCTGGACAGCCATGAGTGGCAGGGTGTGTGGGACAGTATGGGCAAGTATCTAGGTCAGTGGGCCCCTCCAGTACTTTGGAATTTCACTACCGAACAACTACAAAATCCAGAAGAATTAGTAAAACACTTAAATGAGGTGTGTGGTCATTCTGGCCATACCAGAGATGGACAAATCATGGCAACGTGCTGGGGCTTGGCCTATGCTTACAGGGCCTTGTTCAACACTATCCAGCACCTTCAAAAGGAAAAGAATGTCGGCGGATCTGAGGGCAAAGCAACAGTCGCTACTCAAACTTTGGCTGCAATGAACAGCGCGGCTACCCCAATGGCAAGTACAGCAGCTGCTCAAACTTCAACTGCAACAGACAGCGCGGTTACCCCAGCTCCAAGCACAGCAGCTACACCACCCCCAGCAACAAGTACAGTTGCTACTCAAACCACAGTGATAATCACTGCAGCCAAACCAGAGGACCAATTTGTACCAATATCGGTTGCCCCTGTACGCAAGAGAACAAGTAAAAAGGAGGCAAAAAGGGTGAAGCGAGATGAAGAACCAATGAATTCACCACCCGGACCAGAATCTGATCAGGAGTCACCATCGCATGACGAAGAAGAAGAAGAAGAGGTAACTTCTCGACCTCGGACCTCAACCGAGCTGCGGAACATGCAAAAAGATTTTACCCGTCAACCAGGGGAGCACATCATCACCTGGTTACTCCGATGCTGGGACAATGGGGCCGATGGTCACGAACTAGAAGGTACAGAAGCCAAGCAGCTGGGATCACTTGCTAGAGAAGGGGGAATTGACAAAGCAATTGCAAGAGAGAAAAAGTCCCTCAGGCTTTGGAGGAGGCTCTTGGCAGCTGTGAAAGAAAGGTTTCCGTACAAGGACGATGTTACGAGTCGTTCGGCCAAGTGGACTACTATAGACAAAGGCATCCAGTCTCTGAGGGAATCACCCATCGCAGAGATGCTCTATCACATCAAGCCGAATAACGGGGATACACCTATAGATCCAGATGAAGTTGAACGTACATGACCCATGTGGCGAAAACTTACATGGAATGCACCGTCATCATATGCCCATTCATTGGCAACAGTAACCTGGAATGACATAGTACCACTAACAGTGGATGAAAAGGTTCATAAACTCCGAGAGTGCGAAGACAATCTCACCCCTTCCATCATCTCAGCTGTGAAAAAACTGTCCCAGGACCTCGAACAATTGAGGGACGATCTATCTGATTTATCCAGCTCCTCACGTGTACCAACACACGTCTCAGCTATTAACAAAAGGCGTCCTATTGTTCAAGAGAGGAGATACAGGAGGTATACGCCACAGGCTACCCTATGGTTTTACCTGCTGGATCACGGAGAAGACATGACAAAGTGGGATGGAAAACCTACTTCAGCTTTGGAGGAACGGGTGAGTGAACTGAAGAGGGGAGCAAGGGCCAAGACTGATCGTCCCATGAGATCTATGGCTTCAGTCTCTGGTGAGCAGTTTCCCAGATGGAATGGAAGAGCTGATTTTACTCCAGCTCCTGTGATAACAAAGAATAATCCCTTTCACAACGACTTAAGTGTCCAACGCTGTGACGACCATTACAGGGGCCTTGCCTCCAGCCACGCGGAGGTAGGGGACAATCGGATTTACTGGACTGTGTGGATCAGATGGCCTGGCACATCAGTCCCACAGAGGTATAAGGCTCTAGTAGATACCGGTGCACAGTGTACCCTGATGCCATCAAGCTGTCAAGGGGTGGAACCCATCTATATTTCTGGAGTAACAGGAGAATCCCAAGAGTTGACTGTGCTGGAGGCTGAAATCAGCCTGACTGGGAGGGAATGGCAAAAGCACCCTATTGTGACTGGTCCAGAGGCTCCATGCATCCTCGGCATAGACTACCTCAAGAGAGGGTACTTCAAAGACCCAAAAGGGTACCGGTGGGCTTTTGGTATTGCTGCTTTGGAGACTGAGGAAATTGAGCAGCTGTCCACCTTGCCTGGTCTCTCAGAAGATCCTTCTGCTGCGGGGCTGCTAAAAGTTGAAGAACAACAAGTGCCAATTGCGACCACAACAGTGCACCGGCGGCAATATCGCACCAACCGAGACTCCCTGATTCCCATCCATCAGCTGATCCGTAGACTGGAGAGTCAGGGGGTGATCAGCAGGACCCGCTCGCCCTTTAATAGCCCCATATGGCCAGTGCGAAAGCTTAATGGAGAACGGAGACTAACAGTAGACTATCGTGGCCTGAATGAAGTCACACCACCATTGAGTGCTGCCGTACCAGACATGCTAGAACTTCAGTATGAACTGGAGTCAAAGGCAGCCAAGTGGTATGCCACGATTGATATTGCCAATGCATTTTTCTCAATTCCTTTGGCAGCAGAGTGCAGGCCACAGTTTGCTTTTACTTGGAGGGGTGTCCAGTTCACTTGGAACCGACTGCCCCAGGGGTGGAAACACAGCCCTACCATTTGCCATGGACTGATCCAGAATGCACTGGAACAGGGGCAAGCTCCAGAACACCTGCAATACATTGATGACATTATTGTGTGGGGCGATACAGAGGAAGAAGTCTTTGAGAAAGGGAGGAAAATAATCCAAATCCTGCTGAAAGCTGGTTTTGCCATAAAACAGAGTAAGGTCAAGGGACCTGCACAGGAGATTCAATTTTGGGGAATAAAATGGCAAGATGGATGTAGACAGATTCCCCACAGATGTGATCAACAAGATAACAGCAATGTCTCCACCAATTAATAAGAAAGAAACGCAAGCTTTCTTGGGTGCAGTGGGGTTCTGGAGAATGCACATCCCAAATTACAGTTCAATTGTAAGCCCTCTCTATCATGTGACCCGGAAGAAGAATGATTTTAAATGGGGCCCTGAGCAGCAACAAGCCTTTGAGCAAATTAAACGCGAGATAGTTCATGCAGTAGCCCTTGGACCAGTCCGGACCGGACCAGATGTAAAAAATGTGCTGTACACTGCAGCTGGGGAGAACGGTCCTACCTGGAGCCTCTGGCAGAAAGCTCCAGGGGAGACTCGAGGTCGACCCCTTAGCTTTTGGAGTCGGGGATATAAAGGATCTGAGGCCAGCTGTACCCCAACTGAGAAAGAGATACTGGCAGCCTATGAAGGGATTCGAGCTGCTTCGGAAGTGATTGGCACTGGAAGCACACCTCCTCCTGGCACCCCGGTTGCCCGTGCTGGGCTGGATGTTCAAAGGCAGGGTCTCCTCTACACATCAGGCAACTGATGCTACATGGAGTAAATGGGCTGCACTAATTACACAACGAACTCGAACAGGAAATCTCAGTCATCCAGGCATTCTAGAAGTCATCATGGACTGGCCAGAGGGCAAAGATTTTGGAATGTCACCAAAGGAGGAGGTGGTGCGCGCTGAAGAGGCCCCACCATTATAATAAACTGTCAGAAAGTGAAAAGCAGTATGCCTTGTTTACTGATGGCTCTTGCCGTATTGTGGGAAAGCATCGGAGATGGAAGGCAGCTGTATGGAGTCCTGGACGACAAGTTGCAGAAACTGCTGACGGAGAGGGTGAATCGAGTCAGTTTGCTGAGGTGAAAGCCATCCAGCTGGCCCTGGACATTGCTGAACGAGAAAAGTGGCCAGTACTTTATCTCTATACTGACTCATGGATGGTGGCAAATGCCCTGTGGGGGTGGTTGAAGCAATGGAAGCAGAGCAACTGGCAACGCAGAGGTAAACCCATCTGGGCTGCTGCACTGTGGAAAGATATTGCTGCCAGGGTGCAGAACCTGGTGGTGAAGGTACGTCATGTAGATGCCCATGTACCCAAGAGTCGGGCCACTGAGGAACACCAGAACAACCAACAAGTGGATAAAGCGGCTAAGATTGAAGTGGCTCAGATGGACTTAGATTGGCAACATAAAGGTGAATTATTTTTGGCCCAGTGGGCCCATGACACTTCAGGCCATCAGGGCAGAGATGCAACATATAGATGGGCCCGTGATCGAGGGGTGGACTTAACAATGGACACGATTGCCCAGGTTATTCATGAGTGTGAAACATGTGCTGCAATTAAACAAGCCAAGCGGTTAAAGCCTCTTTGGTATGGAGGACGATGGTTGAAGTATAAATATGGGGAGGCCTGGCAGATTGACTATATCACACTGCCACCAACCCGCCAAGGCAAGCGCCATGTGCTTACCGTGGTGGAAGCAACCACCGGGTGGCTGGAAACATACGCTGTGCCCCATGCCACTGCCCGGAACACTATCCTGGGCCTTGAGAAACAGATTTTGTGGCGACATGGCACCCCAGAGAGAATTGAGTCAGACAATGGGACTCATTTCCGGAATAACCTTATAGATATTTGGGCCAAAGAGCATGGCATTGAGTGGGTATATCACATCCCCTACCATGCACCAGCCTCTGGGAAAATCGAACGGTACAATGGGCTGTTAAAAACTACACTGAGAGCGATGGGTGGGGGAACTTTCAAGCATCGGGATACACACTTACCAAAGGCCACCTGGTTGGTCAACACCAGAGGATCTGCCAACAGGGCTGGCCCAGCCCAGTCAGAACTGTTACATATTGTAGAGGGGGACAAAGTTCCCGTGGTGCATATGAAGAATTTGCTGGGGAAGACAGTCTGGGTTATTCCTGCTTCAGGTAAAGGCAAACCCACTCGTGGGATTGCTTTTGCTCAGGCACCTGGATATACTTGGTGGGTAATGCGGGAAGATGGGGAAGTCCGATGTATACCTCAAGGGGATTTGATTTTAGGGGAAAACAGCCAGTGAACTCAATTGTATGCTGTTGCCTGCTGTGTAACGCTTTTATAGCCCATCAACTAGATGTCTCCAGGTCACCAGCGACTGGCCCTGACTTCACTGCAGCCATCATCCCAACAGAGAATGAACTTTGAACATCATGGACCGAATGGATTCGGCAGCATTATAGGGATTGGTCCATACACTAAGAAAATGATTTTTTCCTCTTGGTCTGTATGTATATGGATGCATATATGTGGGAGAGCGATGGTGTATTGAAAACGTGGGATCTGAGCACGACGTGAATGGTATGGAATAAGGGGTGGATAATGTCCTGGGTTCAGCAGTAGCAGTCATGTTTTTTTTTTCCTTTGTGTTAACTGGTGCAGTGCTGTGTTTTGACTTCCAGCCTGAGAACAGTGTTGGTGAAGGCGATGTTTTCAGTTGTTGCTAAGTGATGTTTACCCTGCCCAAGGACTTTGTGAGGCTCATGCTCTGCCAGGGAGGAGGGGAAGCTGTGAGGAAGCAGAGACGGGGCGCTTGACCCGGGCTAGCCAGGGAGGTATTCCATACCACAGCACGTCATGGCCGGGGTGGGGGGTAACTGGGAGTTACCCGGAAGGACACGGGCTTCCGGGTGGAACTCGTTTTCTTGGCCGGTGGTATCGTATTCTCTTCCCTTGTTATTTTCCCTTATCATTGTTGTAGTTGATAGTAGCGGTGGTGATTTGTGTTGTACATTGGTTGCTGGACTGTTCTTGTCTCAACCCGTGGGAGTTGCACTTTTTCGATCCTCCTCCCCGTTCCTCCGGGAGTGGGGGAGAACCCCGGTGGGGGGGAGGGACACGGACCTCGATTGTTGTCAGCTCGGTACCACTCACTGGGAGTGAGTGAACAAGTTACCTGACTGGGTTTAAACCACGACACCAAGATATAAACCAGATCATCTCTAAATGAAATTGTCTTTCCAGTTACGATCCTCCTTGAAGACTGCATGAGTAACAGAAAACTGTTACACACACTTAAATTGAAGCTTAAGGTCATTTGTGTCTAAATAATGATTATCATTCATTTGCAAAACTTCAAATTAAACCACAACATATTTGCAGGTATGTGATTGACAATATATATATCAGGAACAGGACTTTCAGGCTTCTGCAATTATTGGAGTGGAAAATCCTTAAATACAAGTTTTACTGTATAATTTGTGAAGTATTCCAAGCTCACTGATTATCATGATTTCAAACAGAGTATGTGATTTTTCTAAGCCTTGATATGCTTGTCAAAGGCAGCTGTAGGTAATCAAAGCCAGTATGGAAAACATCCCTGAGATATAGGGATATAATAACTCTACAAATTGAAAACCTTCTGTTTGGTAAGGTTCTGCAAGCTAGGTATGGATCGCAGTCTTGCAAATGACATGCCATCTGAGTCTTTGCTGTCTTCCACTTTGAAGCCTAAAAGCACAATCTCATGCCTTCATTCCTTAAGAAGTTCCAAAAACAAGGGCAGAAATTAATTTAATGTGAATTCACATAAAGTCCCTATGTACACTCAGGAAGAACTTCAGGAGTCTTTGAGGGGCTTAGCTTAACTCACTTTGAAAGTAAATTACCTTTGCATAATAGTATGTATCTACACAAGGAAATAATACTATGTAACTTACACACTTTAAAAGCTTATTAACTTTTAGGAATGCCCTGCATGGGGCACAGACACACTACCACCTTTAAGCATAACTGATGGCTTCATTCAGAACGCAGGGGGTATTCATTAGCTCTCAGGCACAGTTTTCAATATCTAACTGCAGTCTCATAATAACTACAATTAGTATATGGTTCTCTTGCTACCTGGAAGCACCAAAGATTCAGGGAAATGGTGCAGGGGTATGTTTTATATGCACATGAGCACATGCACACACCACTGCAAATGAAAAAGGAGAGAGAGCAAAAGAGACAGAAATAACATTCTCAAAGTCTAATCAGAGTATGTTGAAATACTGCAATTCAAAAGGCTAGAATTAAATTCTAAATAGCAGAAACAGAAAACCATTCCACTATAGCCATTCATCACACCGTAAATGCAGGTTTTCCTGATATACTGATTCTCTGTTTAGCTGCATTTACAAACTGAACAATTCATTTTAGGAATTACACATCATTCTTAAGGAATGATTTTTTTAACGTTCTCTCATATATTAATTCCTTTCATAAAATACAAGTTAAAACATCTTTTCAGATACTCTTGCACAAAAGTTTTTTCTAAATAATTTTTTCAAATGAAAATAAGTTATGCTAAACCCAATACATTTAATAAAATTGAATATAGATATACCTATCAAAAACTATAGAATACTAAAATCAAAATCAATACATTTCTAAAATTAGCTCTTGTATGCCTTAATGTAACACTAAATTAGTTGCCTGCTTATTTTAACACATTCTAAATCATATAAGAATTTCAGATGGCATAAGTCAATTTTATTGTCACTAACACGTATGACAAGTAGGTATGTTTATGTACACTTAGCTCATTCTCGCATGTACTACAGCTGAGAACATCTTTCAAAGCTGCACTTCATATTTATGAAATCTGTTTAAGGCGCATCTATACATGTCTATACGCTCTCGTTGAATTTTAAAATAAATTAAAAAAAAAAAACCCAACTTTTAAGAATATGGCAATTTGCTCATACTTTTCTCATGACTTAAAACTCCAAAGAACTGTACAAAGCCGTCACGTTTTAGGGAGTATCTTTGCATAATACTAAATGTTCAAAGCTTTGTAACTTTGTATTTGCAGGAAAGAGCTACTGAAAGTATTTTTAAATCACACACTTCATCAAAATTTAATTCTCAAACTTAGCATTACAGCAACTAGCCTTGACAAAATAGCATATGGAGCATCCTGTACTGGAGCAAACATATCACATTCCTTAAGAGGAATGAACTTTCAGTTAAGGTTGACCAAGATACAAATCTATGAAACACAATAGTTGAACAAGTTGTGCAAATGCTGTCAAAAGCGTTCATTACTTTTTGCCTGAAACGTTGATCACATTCAGTGATTTGAAGTATTCAAATAAAAAATATGCAATGACAGACATAAAAAAAAAGTCTTAAAGACAAAGCTGAAATTTCATTATTAAGTCTGAAGAGTAACTTCGACTTCTACAAACAGCCTATTCCCAATTGCACACATGGTAACACGAACATGATGTATCTAACTAAAGTACAATGTGCAGATTTATAATATTTGCAACCATTCCTGAATTATCACAAAAACTATAATGCTGAAGTATGTGTAAACTGACTGATTAATAAATTCAAAATTTTTAACTGCAGATGGACAATTTACAAATAATCCTGTTGCTTTTGCTTTCTTTCTTTTTTTTTGTTCAAAGCTGTACCTTTTCTTAAAATGTCAAAGTCTAGGCTTTTATTATAAAGCAAGTATTATATCAAAGATTATTGTAGTGTTATGAGTTACTGGAATACAAAGTTAACAGAAAATGGATGTATAAGAAGAAAGGCATGCCTGAGGATTAAAAGTTACCTTATTCGGTATTAATCTGACGTGAAACTTTAGGCCACTGGATGGCAAACAGAAGCCAGCTGGGAGGAAAGCTGCACAATTTTCACCTGAAAACATTCTAGGAGCATATGCTTAAACATATAAAGTATTACATATAATTATACATATTACAGTATAAACATTATATTCTAAGTCATTTTTTTCTAAAGGTTATTTGACAATTTCATCATTCTTGTTACTTAAAAACAAGACACCTAACCCCAGTCTATATTCAATTCTATTTGCATCGTGCAACAGAGTTAGGCAGCTTGGGGCTATTATGGTACTAATAGTATACTTTCACCAACTATAGTGAAGTTATTCTTCTCTCACAGGCAGGCAAGAGAGTTAAAGGCAATTTAGATTATTCTGAGCCATTGCTGTAACTAGGAAACCGCCCTGTCCTGTAAGTATGCAAGTACTTCCTGCATGAAACAATGTCACTTGTTCTGCTACAACTACACATTCATTTGCAAATTGTATCAGTCCGTAACAATTTCTGCAGGATTTCATATAAACATTTTCAAATTACTAAATCATTAAGTTGCTATTGCTCCTATGAGCAGATCAACTTGGAATGGGCTCTGAAGTACCACACAAAAAAATCTCACACAAGATCTCCAACAAATATTCCAAATCTCATTTTTTTCCAGTGATAACATATTTTAGATTAACTCTCAGAAATATTTTCATTATTTGCACTGCCAGTAACCACCTAAGTTTATCATCACTCCTTCTTGCATAACAGCAGAACACAGGACCTCCTAAAAACATTAAGCTGGAGGAAAACATTCTATTTGGAGCACAGGTCTAAAAGAAAAGCCTCTTTCTTTTTTGGACTTGGAACAGAGATGTCATGAATCCTCCTCTAACCTTCAAAAGTCACTTCTCCAAAAGTCAATAGGGTTTGCAAGTTCTTGAAAAGTCTTAAGAATCTCAACAATGCAACACCAAAAGTTTCTTCCATCACATCAAATTAGTATGTCTGGGTTCTTCACCTTTTTTTGTCCAAGTATCCCTGATTCTAGGAATCATATGTCCAAATGGTGAGAAAATACCAATGAACAAAAAGGAGTTATATAGAGGCACGCTCACAATTGTCAAATTTTTCTTCACCCTATATAAACTTAAGACAATCCTCATGAAATATTCCCTTAATTCTTAAAAAAAAAGAAAAAAAAAGGGGGGGAGGAGGGGGAAACAACCCACAAAAACCCAAACACCCCAAATTTTTTATAGTTGTATACATTTTCTCCTAAGTTTTAGTAGAAGGATCCTCCTTTAGTAGAAGGATCCTACTTCCTTTAGTAGAAGGATTTCAGCATTCACACAGTCCTTTTTCCCCAAAAGTTACTACTGCAAAACTTCAGAGTCTGCACTGCGCTTTTTATAGTAAGAATAGAGGATTTAAACACCTTGAGCAAAAAAGAAAATTCTGCACATGCTTTGTGAAAACACTGTTAGTTTATGCTCATCTATGACATCATTTACTCTTACTGATGAAAATATTGCAACATTCGACAAAGTTTTCCACAGATTGCAATGAAGCATGAAATGCCACACTTATTTCTAGGTTTAATTCTTTTATAAAGTGCCTTTGCTTGGATTATTTTTATATCACTGTATTTAAAAAAGAAAAAAAAAAAAAAAGATGACAAGGTCACCTAGCATTACTAAAATGACAGCAACAATCCCAAGTCTTAAGAGAAACATTTCAAAATTATATCAAAATATGTTCTCTGACAAGCTTTAGTAAGTCTACATGAAGAATCAAACCTTCCTATTCACTGGACAGCTTAGCAGCAAGAATCAAGGGTTCTTCCCATTTTATTACCATAACAGGAATAAGTATTTTTCTATGTAATCTCAGTTCCAAGTATACATGCTGAATGAACACATTTCAGATGCTTCAGCTACTCTAGCCACATAAAGTCACAAATCTCCTAAAGCCGTCTATATCTACCTTTTGTTTAGATGAAGTAACTTGGCAGAATGATAGCTTAATAATATGTTCTTAAGAATAGCATTCTCCCATTTGCAGTAAAATAATTTCTACATCAGGTATTTAGAGCCTAATAATTATAATCAATTAAAAATACAAACTTTTAATGCAAGTAAGGAGCGAAAAATAAACCCCAAACAAGTACGTTACACTCAGTACAGTAAGCGCACATTACATTACCATTTTATACCTTATACCCAAAGTATACTTTTTACTTGTATATTGCATACTACAGTAAACAAGACTTTACAGAGCAGAACCTGACTGAATTTCAGGTCTCTGGGGAGAGAACAACTTATGATACAGTTCTCTGACATCAGTCCTTGAAGCTACAGGTATGTATAACTAGATTGGAATTTCTTTAATTTCTGAAAGAAGTCTCAAAAACTCCCAGTTCGGTCCAAGCTTCAAAACACCCTTTTAACAGCACTCATATTAAGAGCTTTCACTTTATTTTAATGAAAATTAAAATTGGCCTCTCTCAAAATAACTGGCAGACTACTAAATACTTTGATGTAAGCATCAATAAAAGGAAAGCATTCTGCCTCTGTAATATCAATCAATTTTCATAGGTTTCTTAATGGACAAGGAGTAGCATTCCTGAATGTAAGAAAAAAAGAAGAAAATAATAACAGATACAAATCAGTTCAAACACAGTCTCCCACAAAAACTGAACTGATGTGTACCCATTATGCAAGGTGTGGAATTCTTCACTGTTCTGGGTTCAGCAGTAGCAGTCATTTTTCTCTTTCTTATTAGCTGGTGGAGTGCTGTGTTTTTGACTTTCAGCCTGGGAACAGCGCTGATAACACCGATGTTTTTTAGTTGCTGCTCAGTAATGTTTACTCTGACCAAGGCTCTGCCAGGGAGGAGGGGAAGCCGGGAGGAAGCAGAGACAGGACACCTGACCCAAACTAGCCAAAGGGGTGTTCCATGCCACAGCACATCATGCCCAGGCTATAAACCTGGGGGAGTTACCCAGAAGGCCCAGGTCACTGCTCAGGTCGGGCTGGGTGTCGGTCAGCGGGTGGAAAGCAGTTGTATTCTCTTCCCTTGTTATTTCCCTTATCATTATTATTATTGGTGGTAGCAGCAGTGGTTTGTGTTATACCTTAGTTACTGGGCTGCTCTTATCTCAACCAGTGGGAGTTACATTCTTTCAATTCTCCTCCTCATCTCTGCAGAAGAGGGGGGGGGGAAATAAGGGGAAGAGTGAGTGAGCAGCTGCGTGGTTCTGAGTTAGCAGCTGGCCTTAAACCATGACATTCAGCAACAGCCACATGACTGCCACTTCATGAAAGGAACTGGTAAATTAAATTTTCTCAGAGTAGTACAAGTACTGATGCAGACTCCCACTCTAAAGAGAATTTGGTTAGGTACCCTACATAACATTTTTACTCAGTTCTTCAAAATATAGTTTGATAAGACTTGACTTTTTAATGGGGCAACAGAAAAAGTGTCTCTGCTGTTACATCTTGTGACCAATAGGAACTATATTCTTGAAATTAACAGCGCTGGATTCTCTCTATCTCTTAACATCCTTTAACAGGATCATTAAAGTCAAAGACAGCATCACTTGTCACGTGCCCGTAATATTAACGGTCAGATACTTTCTGCAAGCTCTGCACATTAACAATATTCATTCTTTGAAACAAACTTATTTCATGAATAATGACAACAAACAGCTTAGAGAGGTTTTCAGAAGGGCTTACAATCTGTTTTATTCCTATACTTAAAACTTTTTTGTTTGCTTTTTTAATGATTTCACATCAACACTGAAAATAGGCACCTGCAGAACTGCATGAGTTAACTTTAATGCCCTCCATTATATCATGTCTCCAAGTATCCTGCATAGGCATTTAGTTCCTTTAGGAATCACACAGCATCTACTGACAGCTCTGATGAGACAATCTCCTCTCTGAGTTCAAATGCCTGTATTCACTGTTTTTACTTGCTGTCTCATCTTCTGATGCCCTTCCAAAATGTTTATGATTTAACTAAAAGGGAGAATTCCTCACCTTTCTAAATGAGCCTTGTCTTCATAAAGAATTGGAGCACATGGCTGGCACAGCACAACTATGGTACAGACAGAATGTCTTTCACAGCTAGTTGCATTAATCCCAGCATAACAGCCTCAAACTCAATGAAAAAAATCCCCAAAACCGATAGGCTTCCCTTACAACTATCTCAAGATAATTCAAATTCAAACACACACACAACAATAATAAAAGTTCTAAAGCACGTATAAAATTAATTTGGCAGGTATACCAAGCACTATTCAGTACCTGTTAAAGCACCTCTTTCAGATAAGTGAAATGCACACAAGACACACATGAAAAATAAGTGTTAACTGAAAAAGAGCTGTAATAGTAAGTACATTAATAAATTTAGTATCCAGTTTACATTACAGCTTCTTTGTTTTTAGCACTTTCACAGAAAAGGACAGTCTCCTATGTTGACCTATATTAAGAACCATCAAAACTATGGCTGGTAACATACACTGTCATTTGGTTGAGCAGTGACTACACTTCCAACTCACTTTTCAACATTTTGTAAAAAGTTGCCAGTGCTTTAAACTGTTAATGCTTGCATGAGTCTGACTCTAAGTTACCATTTCTGGTTTCACTTTAATAAAGCACAGCATAGAATTAAGTATGCATTAATTTTACCTTTTTATCTAATACGGAGAATGCATTATTTCACAGTTAATGTTTCAGCAACATGGCAGCAGTTCACTTATTCCAAGCCTTGTCTCCTCCTATGACAGTTTATGTGATCCATAAAATAAGCCACTCATTTTAATTACAAGACATGAGGCTATTTCCCACTGACAGATCCTCATTTTCTTCCCAGAACATTGCCTTTTCATTTCTAAATCACTTGTGTATAATTGTAACTAACAAGTATTCTGGGAATACAGTTCTGTCTGAATGTTCTAGAGCAAAGCAATCTGTTGATAGCAAGTACTGTTTTTTAATAAAACAGAAGTAGCCTAAGTGGTCTGGAAAGTCCTAAAGATAGCAGACTGATTTGGCCTGCATATATGATAGAGCTCAAACAGATGAAAAATGCAGTCATTTTACTGGAAGAGTGCAAATGCAATTCAAGAAGGACCAGAAACAAATCCAATCCAGGCTGATTTTATTGCTGGAGCCTTGGAACAGGGCAAGTTCCCAGTCCCTGTCACACAGATCACATACAAAAGGGCAAGATTGTCAGGATGCAAGACTCCAGAGTGCAACATGCTAGCTGTCAAATCATGCTTCTGGGGATAAGCAGCAGCAGCACTGAAAAGGGTGTACTAGTTAATCAGGGTTTACAACAACAAATAAATTATTTTAAGAGAACCAAAATTATCAGTGATGGAGTTTACTTGGAACTAAAGGATATCTAAGGCCTCAAAATCAGTCTGTTTTTGCTTAAGTCTATTAAAAAAAAATCAATTCAATTCATGGAAGATAAATACTAAGCTATATAGTAGTTGTCTATTAAACAATGAAATCACACAGCATAGTACCAGTTCACAGTAAAATGTTTGTATTACTTGTGTAATACTGGTATAACAGTTGCATTCTATGTAACTTAGAATGAAAAACTGTATCTGTAGCAAGTCTCATAGAAAAAAAATAAATACATAATTTGCTAAAGCCAATCCTGATGTGTAATTTAAAATTAGCAAGCACTTCTGTACAATCATTAACATAGTTTTCCAGTTGTGGAAAACCCTGCCATGAACACAAAGACTGTGACAAAAAGGTGTAAATATGACCCTACTAGGAAGCAATAAAATAATTCTGTATTCCTCAAGCGCTTATAAATAGAACTGCATAAAATGCTGTCTGTGTCTCACACTGGCGCTTTTGTGATTTAAAAGAAAAAAAAAAAAAAAAAAACACAAAAAACCAAGCTGCCAGAAATCTGGCCAGACCCAATTGCTAAGCAATACAGTAGGAAGAAATACAGTGCTAATGCTGGACTATGTGATTTGTTCTCAGGGATGGGAAACTAATGAGAACTTCACTGCAGTTTTGGTATACAGCCAAGTTAGTATGTTTATAAAGAAAGTCTCTAACATGTGCAAGGTCATTATATAATGAACTAGAATGAAAAAAGCAATACCTGTTACAGGATGGCTGATCTTTCATTTACCACAACAACAACATTTTCTTGAAAAATAATGTTTTTTTTTTTATTTTGTAAGATATGGACTGTAAATGCAGACGAGTTTGCAAAAAAAAAAAAAACAAAAAAAAACCCACACCCTTTTTCTTTTATTTGCTCTAAATCACAACCATAAATACATTTTAAAAACACTTTTAAAATAATTTGTAAAAAAAATGAATAAAAATGTAATTTCAATAGTAATAGTTCCAATTTAGTAAGGTAAATATTTAACATACAGATCATAGAACCATAGAATAGTTAGGGTTGGAAAGGACGTTAAGATCATCTAGTTCCAACCCCCCTGCCATAGGCAAGGACACCTCACACTAAAAAACCGTATCACACAAGGCTTCACCCAACCTGGTCTTGAACACTGCCAGGGATGGACCATTCACAACCTCCCTGGGCAACACGTTCCAGTGCCTCACCACCCTAACATGAAAGAATTTCCTCCTTTTATCCAATCTAAACTTCCCCTGTTTAAGTTTGAACCCATTATCCCTTGTCCTGTCACTACAGTCCCTAATGAAGAGTCCCTCCCCAGCATCCCTATAGGCCTCCTTCAGATACTGGAAGGCCGCTATGAGGTCTCCATGCAGCCTTCTCTTCTCCAGGCTCAACAGCCCCAACTTTCTCAGCCTGTCTTCATATGGAAGGTGCTCCAGTCCCTGATCATCCTCATGGCCCTCCTCTGAACTTGTTCCAACAGTTCCATGTCCTTTTTATGTTTTTATATTGCACACAATACTCCAAGTGAGATCTCACAAGAGCAGAGCAGAGGAGAGGAGCAGGATCACCTCCTTCAACCTGCTGTCACGCTCCTTTTGACACAGCCCAGGATACGATTGGCTTTCTGGGCTGCAAGAGCACACTGACGGCTCATGTTCATTTTCTAATTGACCAACACCCTCAAGTCCTTCTCCACAGGGCTGCTCTGAATCTCTTCTCTGCTCAACCTGTAGCTTTGCCTGAGACTGCTCAGACCCAGGTGTACGACCTTGCACTTACCATGGTTAAACTTCATGAGGTTGGCATCAGCCCACCTCACAAGTGTGTCAAGGTTCCTCTGGGTGGCATTCCTTCCCTCCAGTGTATGAACCCACCCACACAGCTTGGTGTCATCGGCAAACTTGCTGAGGGCGCACTCAATCCCACTGTCCATGTCAGGGGCATAGACGTTGAACAAGACTGGTCCCAACACCGATCCCTGAGGGACACCACTCGTTACTGGTCTCCAGCCGGACATTGAGCCATTGACCACAACTCTTTGCGTGCAGCCATCCAGCCAGTATTTTATCCACCAAGTGGTCCACCTATCAAATTGATGTCTCTAAAGATGTAAGTCTTCAGTTATGAAAACAGGTATCTGAGCAACTTATCTCACATAAGCTGTGCAGCTGCAGTCAATGCAAGTACCTTGAGGTCTCAGACTAGCAATTTACAAAGAACAGTCACCCATCGAAGACCTTTTGTAATTTCAGGTAAGTCTCCAAAGCAAGCCTGCTATGTTCAAAGCACTCCACCTGAACCATGTGCCTAAAATTATCAAATGCAAACATATGAAATTATAAATTTGTTTTATGATTGTCAGGATCTGGCAGTTTCAATTACATAAATTTTCTTTCCACAATGGCCAATTCATCCAGCACCAACAGAGATAAATCTGCCTTTAAATAAAATTCTTGAACATTAAACCTACCATTAATATAGTACAAAATATGAATCAAGTGTAGTTAAAACTATATACTCACACACCATACAAAAGAATGAGTAATAACATGCTTAATCTGAGAATATATTCCAAGATCTCTCTTATATTATATACTAGAATTATACATCATGTATTTTATTTCTTAAAACTCTGTTCATCAATGTTTTTAATTAATTCCTAGTTTATTATTATTTAATAACCAGTTTGATACATACTGAAAATAAGAGATAAGGACTGCATTCTAAAAGTTTCTGGTTTATAATTCCAAAGAATCACAACAGTAGAAACATTAATGTATACTTTTGTGAATCTTTCTGAAAGATACAAATGTGTTCATAAATTCAAATTCACAGGATTGATTTGCAGCTTACTTCTCTTGGAGTATTTTCCTTCTCTCTCTCCCCACCCCCATATAAAAATATGCCACGCAGTTTTATCGTCTCTAAATTTGGTATTCTGAATTCTACTAATACCTCACCTTTAACAAAAAAACATGCAGATAGCCTTGGGTTTGGGAGGTTTTCATATCTCCTTGATTTTGAGGTATTTTTTAGCAGCAGGATACAAAATACACTCCTTAATCTTTTTAGTACCAGAACAAAACATCTTTTGATTCAAGATAAAATCACTACATCATGAATGTTAATGTCATTCTGTGAAAAATAATATCATATGACTAGAAAAGACCATCTCTTTAGGGAGAAATATTGTGTTAAAGTGGATTATTCTTTTAGTAGTGTAATGGAAAGGCATTCCACCTAGTCCCAGAAGAAAAATCAAAATATGCATTTAAATGGAAATATTGTGAAATGGATAGGACAAAAGAAAACCCCTCAGAACTGTAAAGAACTATGCGTATATGCACACACATACACATAAGTATACATGTATACACACAAAACCACACACAAAATTTATACTCTTTTAAAAATTTAATACTATATATAGTCATGTACATAATTTGAAATTTTAAAAGATAAGTTTGTAGCTCTAGGCTTCTTTTGCAAATATCAAGATACAGTTGCATTCACATTACTGGTCTTGGCCACAATTTCAAATAATATATACAACTCAGCTCTATGCAAAAAGTTGGGTGTATTCTTTTTTAATTTTCTGCACATTTTGTGCCAGACCATATTCTAAACAGCTTTTACAAAGTGATAATGTTTCACTGACAGTGTTTTGTGTACTTCACATAAAATTAAATCTCAGACAAACCTTGAGAAAAAGAAAGCAGAAAGCTAAGCAATACAGCATGTTGCTCTTTTTGACCCACAAAGGATTATCAGTTATTTTAGAAATTATGACAGTTTTCTCAAGTCCTTAAGGAGTCTGACACCATTGGTATAGCTTTTAACACTGCATTTATGTTTATATTACAATACAATAAAACAGCAGGAGTAGGGTTCAAATTACTTGAGTACTGGATGCTTTATTGAAAAAACAGTATTACCATAAAATTTAAAAAAAAAAAAAAAGACTTCTTTGAATGTGCTAAGTAATCACTGCAATCCATGATGCATGTGAATTATGGGATGAAATCTGGAAGACATCATCAATTGCAATGACTACTAGATCTGTCTCTTATGGAAAGCTGTGTTCATTAACAATGAACACTAATCAAATTGAATAATCAGTGGTATGTCAATACTTGAACAGTCATTGTGAAATCAGTGCTATGTTAATTCTTTATTGTTACAATACAGATGACTTCATCATTAGAGCTAATATTTACGGTTCTTTGTCAGGAATGAATAAAAAGTAGAAAGTAAACAACACAATCACTCTCTTCTCCTTCCTTTCGCTGCACAGTGCTACCATAAACTACGATACTAATGGCACAGTAGTTAAATTATCTGACTATATTAGCAATTTTATCATTATTCTTTCATAATATGTGAATTCACAGCTACATTTTCTTATTCTCTGCCTTTATTTGCTGTTCAGTTAAACAACCTCTATTCTGAATCACTGGGGTCTTTAAAAGCTACATAGGAAAAGAGAATTCATTTTTAAAACAGTCTTGATATTTTGTAGTACTAAATTCTAGAAATGAAGGCTAAATTATGTTAATCCTCTCAGGAAAGTAGCTACACTCAAACACGGACAAACTTACTCATCACTGTCTAACCAAAAACTTCCTTATTTTCAATGGCAGAAGATAAGCTTAGCAAGACTGGCAAAAGTTGATGGTTTGAAGGAGCACTGCAAACACCACCCACTCCCCTCCCTCTCCCCTCACCCCCACAGGAACCTCACTTAATGAGATGCATTCTAAAGGCTCAAAAAGATAAATCTGAACGGATTTTGTATTCAGTATTATTGACAATCACACCAAGAAATCAAAGCTCAGCAGGTAAAACAGTACTAATAAAAATCCATTTTCCATTGAGAGAGGATTCTCATCCATAGGTTCATCTAACTACCCTGTTTAAAAGATTTTTTGCAAGTGGCCAATTAGAAAGATTAAATAGGTGCTTAAGACAATTTTCCAAAGATAGCAGGTACAGCAATTATCCTTGATGAATAAGGAAACAAACCCCCAAAACATAAAGTATAAAACTAGACATAGTTAGATAAGGTGGTTAATACTGTAACCACTAGACACACTCTGGAAAATAAAATATAAATAGATATTAATCCATTATAAAAGAGTTCAGCAAACTAAATCAAATTAAAAGTGATGTGTCTATTGCTTTTAAATTATGTTCACTTCCAAGTTTACCCAGAAAAATCAAAGCAAATGCTCCACCTCCTGACTTGACCTGCACGAAGTTACACATCTGTAACAATGACAGCTAAGAAATACTTCGCAAGTTTTGCTGAAACTTTGAAACTCAGTCTGAATTTTACGTTAAGGGAAACCTACACAAACTGCAATGCAGGCAACCACTAACTGATATAACTGAATGTTGTTTAGTATGCTTGGTTTTGTTGTTTGGGGTTGTTGTTTTTTTTTCTTTTTAATATGTTTGATGCTTCCTTCTCTCGTCTTGCATAGAAATGAAAAGTACTTTAAGAAAAACAAATTTCAATAATCTATAGGCATGAGATACCCCTGCCTTTTTCTTTCAATACTTTTCAATGGTATATTATTTTGTTCCTAGTAAAATTTACACTACTGAATAAATGCTACACTTTAAAATTTTGTGTGATTCTGGAAAAGGTGCTTTCTCAACATGCACTCAGCACAATTCCTACTTTCTTTATTGATTTTATTACAAATATTTTTAATCATTCCAGGTCAGAAAGGACCATTCTGCAATCTAATCATCTGGAACAACAGAGGCCACAAAATAACATTTTTTCCCGAGTCCAATAGCTAAAGATCAAGTTGTTAAGACAGTTGCAAACACTAGACAGCATTCTCATCTATATTGTTCTGCTTTATATGTTAGCTGAGAGCTTAATGGTCTTACCTGTCTATTAAAATGCAGTATTTTTAAGGTATCAAATTCCCATCATAAAGACTTCCTACTCCGAGCAGTTGACTGAAGAAATTATCAGGAACAGACAATGTCCTCTACCCCATTCAGGCTGATTCACAGACACTGCGAATAACCCCCCAAAACAGGTAAAAAAAAAAAACAAAAACACAAATCTCACAAGCCTCTAAAAGGGTTTGGGGTTTTTTTTAAGAGTTTTTAAGAGTTAACAGGTTTTGTTTTTTTTAAGAGAGTACCCCAACATGCTTGTTATTGAGGTATTTGGAAAGGGCTTACCTTCATCTCCTGTCCTTACCATCATCAGGCTTTGCCCAACAAAAGCTGACTCCTCTACAAACTCTGATCAGGCAACTAAAGGCTTGCCGTAACTCTTGGTACAAGAGTACCCCGAGCTCTACTTTAAGGACCGTGGCAAGCCTGGCCAGGGATTAAAACCCCCAGCCTCTCAGGGAACCACTGGCACTGTCTTCCATGACAGCAAGGGACAGAATACTTTGTCTCTTCCAGCAGTCTTCTTGTGCGAAAGAAAGAATCCCCTCTTCCTTTTGATTACTCAAACAGTGGACAGGTTCTTAGCTTAGCATACAGTTTATGTCTGATCCACTGCCTTCCTGGTCTAGTAACAAATGCATACTCTATTATAACTGACTTTATGCAAGCAGTGGTGTTATAATCTTTTATTAGTAAGAAAATGGAAAAAGTTCTGATGTAAACACTTAAGAATAAATGCAAGAAGAATTTTTAAATGTGCAATTCATCACTGCACTTCTGCCACCCATTTCCCACAGGCTTTCAAAACAGGCTTTCCCAATCTGTTTGGCCCCAACCTGACAACATGATCAGGGTGCAGACAGGATCCTGAGAAACTAGCAGGAAAAAACCCACGCTATTACCTCAGAAGAACCCGCTGTTCAAGATCAGGAAGACAGAAAAAAGATTCAATTGTTCTGCTTTTATTTGTCTCACAGGAAAATTCAGTATCTAGTTTTCCTTCAGATTTGCATCAAAAACCTCTAGAAACCTTGCTCCTAAAGAATGGAGATTCTGTATTTTAGTCAGCTGACTGCAAATCAGCTTCACAACAAGGCCCAAGTATGATACTTTCTACAAAAATGTTTGGGCAAAACCTGAAAACTGCACTAAGGTTTTGCATTGAAAGTTGACATTTGAGACCATCTACCCTTGTGCAAGTATTTTAGGCAAATCTGATGCAAGTCTCCTATTTTAAAGAGGCTTAATTCTTCCGAAATAAAATTATATTCCTTATAGCAGGAACAAGTATGAACCAGGTTCTAAAACATCAGATTTATGTAAAGTCTAACTTAACCTAAATCCAGCTAAAGCTGTAAGTGGAAAACCTTCAGGAAATGCCACTACAGTATATACAAGCAGCACTGCCACAACCTGGGCTGACAAGATCATTTGTACAGGAAGGATTCTTGCCATTCTAAGATAGAGAATTTGGGTAGCAGAAAGAAAGGGCAGCTTGAGGATCTGCCTTGAGGATGAATCATAAGATTTTTTTAGGAGGAAAATGGAAGAAATAGAAAAGCAGATGGTAATGCGCCAAAAAAAACCCTAAACCCAAAAAGATTTAGTACAGAAAAAGAAAAATCAAAAGAATACATAGCAAAATAAAACTTTCAAGGGATTTTTCTGTAATGGCACAATGATTAAAAAGAAAATATAGAAAAAAAGCACCTTCCTCTAAAGCTTAGCATAAAACAAAATTTACAAAATGCCAAAAAGTTAAAAATCTCTTCCATCCTGCTTTATTTTATTAGCTTGCATAAATTTGAAATTTATTTTCAGTCTTGCAAAATCCTGACATCTCATACTGTCAAGGGGGTTGTAGCTTCAGGTTGCTCTCAGAGTGATAGCCATTACGCCCTCTTAAAACCTAAAAGCAAACGTGTGCATGAGTATAAGGGAGAGGAATATTAATTTCTGTTTCTTCCAACTAAAGTGAGGCTTTCCTTCCTTAAGGAAGACGTCCTTAGTCACCACAAGTGTGAAAGAAAGAGCACACGACATGAAGGCATAGTGAATAAGAGGGACAAGCTGACACAACAGCAATGTCTTAGAGAATAAGAAAAAAATATACAGCTTGCTGAGCTGATACCAAGATTAAATGCAGGTGAATATTTAAGAATGGAGAGAGAACAGAGTAAAAATAGAGGAAAGTATGCAGAAAAATAGTATTAAGAAAAGGTGTAGGCGAGAAAATATTGTGAAGGAAAATCACCTACCCTGCCAGAGAAACAACTGTCAACTAAACTGATCCTGAACCTATTCCAAAAGCAAAGAAGAATGGCTAATGTAGGGTCAAGTTACTGAGTAAGAAGTGAGTAAAGATTAAAGTATAACTTTTATGTCCCTCTTACAAATTCTAATACCTCCAACATTTATCTTATTTCTTCCATTCCCACCCTAGATTTGAGTAAACATTAAAAAAAAAAACAAAACACCATCAAAAAAAACCAAGAAAATGTGTTCATGATAAGTTATACTTTGATCACTGTTACTCTGGTCAGCTCTTCTTTTTTAATACGAGATTTAAAAAAATGCAAAATGTTAGTTTAGATTTACAGTATAATCTAAACAGTATTTTGTTGAAAGGCATTACTACTGTATGTGCTGTTTTAATATGAAATTGATATGAAGAAAAATAAAAACACATATAGAGCATCAAAGACCCCTTTCGTACCTTCTCTGCTTAAAGCCAACAGCATTTTCTCTACCATCCGGATTCCACATTTCTAAAAATATGCATCAAAGCAAGCTGAACTGTGGATTTTCTGGTATCGCCAGTAGGTAACTGCATCACAGAAAGGAGAATGAGTATCTCCTCTTATCATCCCTCCTCACTCACTCAACAGCAGGCAGATTGTTATGGTATCCTCTGAGATTAAGAACAAACTGATTATTTAAGTTTAGAAGGCATTATTACTTGAACCAGATTCCCAAATTGTTTGTTACCTAATAAAAAAAAAAGACTAAAAGCATCTTCAGAATATGCATTGATTTTTTACTGCAGGTTCAGACATAAGCTTCTTCACTAATCAAGGTACTACAATTACTTACTACAGGGCTTTTTTTTTTTTTTTAATGCAGAAATTTATGTTTCAGTTGACTGAGACTTCTAAAATTGATAATATGTATTTATGACCTGTACCCTCGGCATAAGTGATTGTGGACTGCAGTAACAAGATAAGAGGAAAAGGAAAACAGCTTTTTATTATGAGCAGAAGTATTTTGTTCACCAAAGAATCCAGCAGCCAAGGAACAGTCTTGTGAGTCTAGTCCAGCACAAACTGACTGTGTGACACAGACAGATTTAAAAAAAAAATAAAATCAACCAGATACAGACAAGGACATTACAAATGTTTACAGATGGTGGAAGGTCAGGGCTATTCACATTCATTAAGGTTTCAGTCCCCTTCTAGTTCTTGGAGGAGAAATCTGCACAATGGGCTACCCACTATTGAGCTTTCTTACCTGTTAGAGAGGAAGCGTGGCCTTCCTACAAATACTTTTGACTCATCCAACAGAAGAGAAATACTTGTAACAGGCTTTCAACCTGAACTGCTACTGTTTTATTGACAGATGTCAGCTTTTAAACTGAGGAGGTTTTGTGGTCTCAATGTTTTAAATCACTGTCTCCTGTTCACAATGCATATGTTTTATTATACAGTGGTACTGTGACTGTATGCTTGGAAGGAAGAGGTCAAGGATCCCAAACCCATTTTCACTTGAAGCACCAAAATTATGTGAGAATGGCCAGCATCCTCTCAGTCAAGAGTTGTTAATAAGACACAATTAACTAATTAGGTTGACTACACTTTCTATGTTTTAAAGGTACATAATGACAACAGCTCAACATTCCGTCAAACATGCCAGCTACTGAAACATACCAACAAATGACCAAAGAGAAGGATGAGTGTTACATTTTGCTGAAATAAGAAGCTAAGCATTAGGGATAACCATTGCATAATAAAGATGTAATTGCCTACTTAAGGAAGTGAAAACTTTAATTTTCTGAACAAGGAAGAAATAACAAAATACTTGGAAGAAATCTAAATGTTGATGTATTCCATGTGGTTTCAGTTCAAAGGGGAAACTGAATGCTAATCCTTTCCACCCAAAAGAAATTAAGACAAGCTAATGATCAACTTTAAGACAGACTTCTATACAGGAAGCTCTCAGCTCTTCAATGGAAGTTTCTATATATACATCTTACACAAATGTAACCAAAAGCATAACATGTGGATAAAAACTGAAAACCTGACTGCCACCTTACCAAAAAACTGCAAGTTAGCTGAAGGAGAGAACAGAAAGCAGGGTGAGGAAAAACTTCATGCAATCTTAGCACAAATCACTTAAGCATAGTTTACACCTCCTTTCTTCAGTTAACGTATTTTACAAACATACATTTTACAAATTCAAATACCTACCCTTCAAAGTATGAGGTTTTTTTTTTAAAAAAAGAAAAACCTTCAAACTTTTGAGTTTTCATTCCCATCCTAGTCATGAGTAAACAGTAAGAAAAAAAAATTCAAGAAAAAAAGTTATACATTTAAAGATATGTTATAAAAAGTCACAAAAGTCTGCAATTGTGCTATCCTCTTAGTATATCATAATTACATGCTCACAGATTGCTAAGTGGAAGAGGGAAAAAATTCTGACAGACTTCAGAATTGATGGAAAGGAAAATTCCCAGGAACTACAAGGAGCTGAATGACACTTGCTACAAACCAGCATGCCAGACCACTGACTGAAAAGGACACCTAAAAGCATGGATCCTCCTGCTTTTGAATTTCTTATAGATTCAAGAATGTATTTATTTTATCATGATATTAGCTTTAATCAAAAGACAGGAAGTCTAACACCTGGAAGACTTGGTGTCCCAGACTGCTGACCAATATGGTCGCCTCCAGAAAGAGAGCTTGCAGTAAGAAGACTGCAGCAACCCAGACAGAGACCCCGTCCCAAACCGTGGCTGTTCAGGTCTCTGGATGCAGGGAGTGCCAGAGCCTGCTGCTGCCGGGGGAGGGAGGACAGCATTCCACCTGCGTGAGGTGTGAGCAGGTAGAAGATCTGCTTAGACTGGTGGCAAAACTTAAGGAGGAGGTTGAGACGCTGAGGACCATCAGGGAGTGTGAAAGGGAGATCGACTGGTGGAGTAACTCCCTGGCGTGCCAGTCGGAACGGTTCCAGGGAGATACCCGCCAAAAGGGGAAGGACCCCCTGCCCTCTCAGACAGAGGGGGATGGCCTGAGACAGACCCTGCCCTGTAGCTGTTGCGCAGAGGTAGGGGACCAAAAAGACGACGAGGGTTGGAAGCAAGTTCCAGTTCGGTGTCGTGGGAAACCCTCCCCCCTTCCGGACCTGCTTCCCCAGGTGTCCCTCAGTAATAGGCTTGAGGCCCTGGATCTTGAAGGAGAGGTAGGTGAGGATGTGGTGCAAGGCCAGCCTACAAGGCCACATAGGAAAAGGAGGTCAACTTTGCACCTCAAGACTGCCTCTGATAAGAAAGAAAGAAGGGTCATTGTAGTAGGCGATTCCCTTCTGAGAGGCACAGGGGGCCTGATATGCAGAGTTGACCCTCATCATGGGGAAGTGTGTAGTCTGCCTGGAGCCCGGATCAGGGATATCACCAGGGCGCTCCCCAACCTGGTGCACCCGACAGACTACTACCCGCTGCTGGTCTTCCAGACAGGTGAGGGGGAAGCTGCTTCCCGCAGTCTGAGGGGGATGAAGAAAGACTACAGGGCCTTGGGGCGGATGGTGAAAGAGTCTGGGGCTCAAGTGATCTTCTCCTCACTCCTTCCATCTTCCACTGATGATGTGGGAAGGAATGGGAAGATTCAGTCCATAAACGACTGGCTTCGAGACTGGTGCTACAGGCAGGGCTTTGGATTCTTTGATAACAGCTGGTTTTATAGGGCACCAGTCTGGACAAGTGGGAAAGGTTTATCTCACAGAAGCAAAAGGATGCTGGGGCACAAATTAGCAGGGCTCATTTGGAGAGCTTTAAACTAGATTCGAAGGGGGATGGGGTTGTAGCTGGGCTTGCCCCAGTGGGGCAGCACTCCAGAATTAATGAAGACTGGGAGGCCTCCTATAATCCTAGGGTGACATCGGTGTGCTCAGCTCGCTCCCTGGAACGTCTGTACACCAATGCGCGCAGCATGGGAAATAAGCAGGAGGAGTTGGAAACCTGTGTTAAGTCAGGAGACTATGATCTGGTGGCAGTTACAGAGACGTGGTGGGACAGCTCACATGACTGGAATATAGTCATGGAGGGCTATGTCCTTTTCAGGAAAGACAGGCCAGCCAGGAAGGGTGGTGGGGTTGCTCTTTATGTGCGGGAGCAGCTGCAATGCACTGAGTTCTGTCCAGGGACAGATGACGAGTGAGTTGAGAGTCTGTGGGTGAGAATTAAGGGGCAGGCTGGCAGGGGCGATACTGCTGTGGGTGTCTGTTACAGACCACCAGATCAGGGTGAGGAAGTTGACGAGGCCTTCTCCAGGCAGCTGAGAGCGGCCTCACAGTCACAGGCCGTGGCTGTCGTGGGGGATTTTAACTTCCCTGATGTTTCCTGGAAGGACCACTCAGCGACCCAGCCACAGTCCAGGAGGTTCCTCCAGTGTATGGATGATAACTTCCTCCTGCAAATGGTGGATGAGCCGACCAGGAGAGGAGTGCTGCTGGATCTCATCCTCACTAACAAGGAGGATCTGGTTGAAGCAGTAAGGGTTGAGGGCTGCCTTGGTTGCAGCGACCACGAGATGGTGGAATTCAGGATCTTGTGTGGTAGGACTAAAGTAGAATTGCAACCCTGGACTTTAGCAGGGCAAACTTTGGCCTTTTCAAGCAATTGCTAGGGGAAATCCCATGGGCAAGGCTGTTTGAAGGTAAAGGGGCCCAAGATAGTTGGTTGGCATTCAAGGATTGCTTTTTCCGTGCTCAAGATCGAAACATCCCAACACGTAGGAAGTCAAGGAAGAGGGCCAGGTGACCAGTGTGGCTAAATAGGGAATTGCTGGGTATGCTCAAGTGGAAGAGGAGAGTTTACAGGTCATGGAAGGAGGGGCTGGCCACTTGGGAGAAATATTAGGCTGCTGCTAGAGGATGTAGGAAGGCAGCTAGGATGACTAAGGCCTCCTTAGAATTAAACCTGGCGAGAAGGGTCAAGGACAGCAAAAAGAGCTTTTTCAAATACATGGCAGACAAAACTAACACCAGAGGCAATGTAGGCCCACTGATGAACAGGATGGGTGCTCTGGTGACAGAAGATACAGAGATGGCAGAGTTACTGAATGCCTTCTTTGTCTCTGTCTACTCTGCTGCAAGCAGTCCTGAAGGCCCTGTACCCCTGAGACCTTAGATGAAGTCAGGTCAACGGAGCGGTTTGCCTTAGTCGATGAGGAATGGGTTAGAGACCAGCTGAGCAATCTGGACATCCATAAATCCATGGGTCCAGATGGGATGCACCCGCGGGTGCTGAGGGAACTGGTGGAAGTCATTGCTAGACCACTCTCCGTCATCTTTACCAAGTCTTAGCAAACGGGAGAGGTGCCTGAGGACTGGAGGAAAGCAAATGTCACTCCAGTCTTCAAAAAGGGCAAGAAAGAGGACTTTGGTAACTATAAACCGGTCAGCCTCACCTCCATCCCTGGGAAAGTGATGGAACACCTTATCCTTGGTGCCATCTTAAGGCATATCAAGGATAAGAGGGTTATGAGGGGCAGTCAACATGGCTTCACCAAGGGGAAGTCATGCTTGACCAATCTCTTAGCCTTTTATGAGGAAATAACACGATGGATGGATGATGGCAGAGCGGTGGATGCGGTCTACCTTGACTTCAGCAAAGCATTTGACACAGTCTCCCACAGCATCCTCACAGCTAAATTGAGGAAGTGTGGACTGGATGATCAGGTAGTGAGGTGGACTGTGAACTGGCTGACGGAGAGAAGCCAGAGAGTTGTAGTCTATGGGGCGGAGTCTAGTTGGAGGCCTGTAACTAGTGGAGTGCCTCAAGGGTCAGTACTGGGACCAGTGTTATTTAATATATTCATCAACGATTTAGATGAGGGAATTGAGTGTACTATCAGCAAGTTTGCTGATGACACTAAGCTGGGAGGAGTGGCTGACACGCCAGAAGGCTGTGCTGCCATCCAGCGAGACCTGGACAGGCTGGAGAGTTGGGCAGGGAATAACTTGATGAAATATAACAAGGGAAAGTGTAGAGTCCTGCATCTGGGCAGGAACAACCCCAGGTTCCAGTATAGGTTGGGGAACGACCTGTTAGAGAGCAGTGTAGGGGAGAGGGACCTGGGGGTCCTAGTGGACGACAGGATGACCATGAGTCAACACTGTGCCCTTGTGGCCAAGAAGGCCAATGGCATCCTGGGGTGTATTAGAAGGGGGGTAGTTAGTAGATCGAGAGAGGTCCTCCTTCCCCTCTACTCTGCCCTGGTGAGACTGCATCTGGAATATTGTGTCCAGTTCTGGGCCCCTCAGTTCAAGAAGGACAGGGACCTGCTGGAGAGAGTCCAGCGCAGGGCAACTAAGATGATTAAGGGAGTGGAGCATCTCCCTTATGAGGAAAGACTGAGGGAGCTGGGTCTCTATAGTTTAGGAGGAGACTGAGGGGTGACCTTATTAGTGTCTATAAATATATAAAGGAGGAGTGTCACGAGGATGGAGCCAGGCTCTACTCAGTGGCAAACAATGATAGGACAAGGGGTAATGGGTACAAACTGGAACACAAGAGGTTCTACTTAAACTTGAGAAGAAACTTCTTCTCAGTGAGGGTGACGGAACACTGGAACAGGCTGCCCCGGGAGGTTGCGGAGTCTCCTTCCCTGGAGACATTCAAAACTCGCCTGGACACATTCCTGTGTTAACATTATCTAGGTGTTCCTGCTCCGGCAGGGGGACTGGACTAGATGATCTTTTGAGGTCCCTTCCAATCTCTAGCATACTGTGATACTGTGAAGACTTCTTATGTTTTTGCAAATTTGACCTCATGCTTAAGTTTGAAGTTGGTTTACTACTGATACAGAAAAAAGGTAATAGAGCAGGCTACTCTAATGGCCTACTAACATTCAGCGCATGCCTAATGTACACTCTAACACTAGCGAAGGCTACGTGCACCTCTGAGAATACATAACTGTATTATTTTACATTCCCACCACAGCAATGACCAAGGAAAGCGTATTCTGTGATGTACTATAAGCATATTAAATAATGTGGCAAACCCTCTCTTTAGTTTCTATCTCTCAGGAATATCCTGTCAGCCAAAATTCTGACAGCCTGGCAAAATAATTACAGAGAACATGAATATTCCAAGGCTGGAATGTCACTGATATAACTGTACTGAGAGCAGCTGATAATAACAAAGTACTAAGAATACCTACCAACTCATGGAGCAACAACTATAAGGTAAAAGAACAAACGAATCAACTGAACAAAAATTCCCAATGAAACCCCCAAACACCTCATGAATACAAAATTCTAGCTCATGAAACCTGCTTCCTACCTATGAAATAGCAGCAGACTGCTAACTAGATGAGGTAGTCCCTCATTTCATGTTGCAGAAGTCTCTACTGCAAAGGAGACTCTAGGGTCTCAGCTTTCTCATGTGCCTGGTCTACAATGTGCATGTGTGCACACATCTGCTTTTTTTTAATCTGCACTTCAAAAATATTGGAAAAAAATAACATTTCGAGATCAAGAAATAAAAAACCTAGGTCTATCACACACCCATGCAACTTTTTTGTTTTGAACCTTTCCTTCTAATGTTTTGTTTTTTTTTTTGTGATAGAATCTTTACTGTATTATGATTACAATCTGCTTTTCTTTACTATATTATGATTACAATCTGCTTTCCCAGTTTATTTGAAGTTCAAGATAATGCAGAGAGCAGAAAGTATGCATTTGACATTTTCAAATTCTCAGGTGCGTAAATTTGCAATACAATAAATTTATTACTACATATTCAAATAGTTTTCTAGAGTAACCACCTTTATAAAAGTGTCAATAATAACCATATCACATGAAATTGGATGGCCTGGAAAGACAGCATCAGTCATTAAGCTCTCAAAGTAATTTAAATAGGCATGGTGAAAAGCAGATTTTTTTTTTTCCAACTGATGATTGCAAATAAGTGCTCTCCTCTCTTTATGCAGTCACACATAATGGTATCACTAAAATTCAAAGAAAGTTTTTCAGGTTGTTTATTATAGAAATGATTTATCACTTTTTCTTAAGGAATGAAACTGTATTTTCAGCTCAGAAGATAAGCATTCAGGAAAAGCCACCAAGTATTGAAAATTGGAAAATCAGACATTACACAACTTAACTGCTGAAGTCATGCTGTTCCACAAAAAGTTATTTACACAATAGCATCTTTGCATCCTGAGAAACAGGGTATTTGATGTCAAAATATTAAAACCATCTCTCATAACCAATAGCACAGACTTAGTATTAAAAATAAGATCTAAGTCTTAGGGTAAATCTTCCTTTGAAAGCATTTATTGATCTTTCTTCACAGCACTGTTCACCATTTCCGTAAACCAATACTTTTGAGAATGGTGATGTAAGCAATGAATAAGTCACAACAAGTGGGTAATAAATAATGCCTGACAGACTTTCCTTAAGAACACAGGACTTGTCTCCAAAAGATAATCCTGAAGGTGGCAAAAACAGTTACTGCAGCACAAAAACATCAAAACTATTAAAAACTGTAGAAGTCTAAAGAAAGTTAAGGAATGTGAAAGAAAAAAGAATTACTGGACTTTATAAACAAAGCTGTAGCAGAATGAAAACTTTAATTTTCTGAATAAGAAAGAAATAACAAAACACCTGGGGAGAAATCTAAATGTGGATGTATTCCATGTGGTTTCAGTTCAAAGGGGAAACTGAATGCTAATCCTTTCCATCCAAAAGAAATCAAGACAAGCTAATGATCAACTTCAAGAAAGACTTCTATTAGGAAAGTCACAGCTCTTCAATGGAAGTTTCTATAGATACATTTTAAACAAATGTAACCAAAAGCACCATGTAACGTAAATTTATGCGTCATGTAATATAAATGTAACCAAAAGCATCATGTAACCATCATGACTACACGAACAAGAAAGACTAATAAATCAATCCCAGCAATTATAAAAGAGTAATCATCTGGCTTTGTCAAATCACAAACATTAACAGGTTAAAATCAAGTTCTACAAAATGTTGTACATCCATACACATTAATCTTTCCTTTGTGCTGGTATGCAAGGGAACAGAAAAGCTGAAGAAAGCCAAGAATGGTATCACTTTGGATTACCAAAAGAAAAAAAAAAAAATCAAACCCCAAAACATAACAGAGAAGATGGCAAAACAGGTGCCTAAAGAACACAGAACAATCAGGTTCATTTGCCTTTAGTCCCTAACTCCTCAGTATGTACTGGCACTTCACAGTCTTTTGGAGACTATTACCTACACTTCCTACAGTTATAAAAACAGGCCATCCCAATATTTAAGATCAGCAATACTTATGCAATCAGTGTGAGAAGAACCTCTACTCAAGAGTTTCAGTTAAATTTAGAATGAAGTCATTTTGATCAAATCCAACATTACTTTTTAACCAGTAGAACAATAGTTGCTTTACTTAAAAAACATGGTTTACCTTTTAAACTTACATAACTGCTTTATGTTAATGAAATAGTATACACAGGGTATTTTCTGGATTAACCAGTGCACATTATGCCATAACAGTTGCTTCCCCCAGCAACACTTCAGTATATAAAATCCCATGGTAAAAAGTAAAGATACCATATAACTAGAGACTAGGCATTACCCATAAAACAGAGGAAAATCAAAGATGCTGCACACTACACGCCTGAAGCATCTCACTTCCTGATGTGATTTTAAATTAGTCTTCATCATAACTTATTACAGATCTCAAATACTGCAAGAAGTGGTTTGCGATGTACTATTTACTCCACCAAAATTCTTATCACTTGTTACACAACAAAATGGTCTTTGGAAGTAGAAAGCTGGTGCATTTATCAACCTACTGTTCCAAAGAACCAAGGCATGTGGGCAGTCATGTGTTTTACACAAATCATTAGAGATACAGGAATGTTTTGAATAGCTATCAAAGGTTATATCATTAACCATAATTTACTGCAATGACTTACGATTTTCATTTCATAGAAGTGCATTAAGAGTGTGTTTTACACATACATTAACACTCCCCACCATAAAATAAAGCCATTTAACTTTTCACAGAGTGACTTTTATGATTCTGTTACAGAAGAAACTAATTGTAGTTAAAGCATTTACTTATTAAAAGGCTATGCTTTCTTACTGTAGTTTATAATATTTAAGTGGCAGTGTGAATGCACATGTATGTGAATGCGGGGAACATGTGTGTTCAATACTGAACCTGTCCAACAACTTTTGCAGAAAACACAGAATAAAAAGTTATTTGCATATGAAGCTATAATGAGGTAAAAGAGAAATCTAAATTGTAAATGAGTTTTGGAGACAAACCAATGCTAATGAACAACAATTACTTCAGTCACTGTGTGAATTAAAACAACATCATTAATAAAGCTTAGGTGTTCTGGCAGATCATGCAAGACCTGGTTTAAGAGAAGCAGAGAGCACAAAGCAAGCAAGTGCAAAATAATTTCAGTTTTGAAGCTCCACTTCAAGTAATAACTTCAGGAAAGCCTCCACTACTCAGAAAATCCCATCCAATTTTAGTGATTGTCCTGAACATCTGATAAAATTTCAGGTTTTCCTAGATAATTATGAGAGCTTATAAACCTAAAAGATCATTCAGAACAGTCTCTTTTGTTCCCTTTCTTGTATGTAATCAATTAGTGAAAAATAAAAATGTTTCCTTAAGAAAAAAGTGCTTTTGTTTGAGCTAAAGATTCTGTTCCTTACCTGAATGCTCAAAGCCAGCTGTAGGTAGTAACCATGTAGGAAGAAACTAGAGGGCACTGTTGTATCAGTTTTCAAAACTTACAGTGTAACAGGGCCCAAGAACAGAAGACTGTCAGGAAAATAACTAACTAAAGAAAGAATCCGGAGTTAGAAGAGCATGCAAATGCACTAAACCTAAAACAATAATGAGAAAAAAAAAATGAAGCTGTATTTCTGAAGGAAAATGGACTGAAAAGAAGTTCACATAACAGACTGTCAGGCTGATAGGAATACTGCAGTGCACGCATTTGGCATTTTCCTTTGTAGTACTTTCCATGGAAAATGTAACTAATCATGGCGCCCCCTTATCCTTTGCAAGCAGCAGCCTATTACTAGAGTCGCACTTATAATCAATATGAAAATGAGTGATGACTGTTATGCAATTCTTCCACAGGCAGAATTTATCAACAGAAAGAGTATCTCCATACTGTACCCTCTTAAGAGTGTGAAAGACACGTTCCATCTTATTCCTTTTCATAATGACAGTTACAAATCAATCATTTCTATTTTGAAAATGGTAAACACTGGTGCAATATAAACCAAATGAAATCCCAGTCTTTCCAGAACTACCTTTAAGTATACTGATCAGAAATACTAAGTATCTAGTTAAAAATAATGCAACATGAAACTACCGCATGCATGACATTCACATTGAAGGGGAACGTGTTAAATAAGTCAGCCTAAATAAATTTGTAATTTTATAAGAAAACAAAATTATTTTTACATGAAGAATGAGCATCAGAGATATCAAATTTGTCTTCACAAATATTTTTATTTTACTGTTCATCTATAGGAAAGCTTGCCTGCCCTTGAATGTATTTTATTAGAATTAGCCCCAATTACATTTCATTAAACACTAATTTTAAAACATATATTACCACTGCCTCATCAGTGTAAATAATATAAAGCAGCCATTTACCTCAGCACAGAACAAATAATTTTTTGTATTTTTCATTTTTAAAAATGCTTTAAAAAAAAGTTTTAAAAAGCATGATGAAGATGCCAAGTAAGAAATAAAAATACTGAAATGATACTACCATCCCTTTAAATAAAACTGTAGAAAGAAAGGTGTTGCTCTTTTTCATCAAAGTGGTGGCAAAACCCACAAGCAGCATGTTTTACAGTATTACAGAAAAAAAAAACAAACCAAAAAAAACCCCACCAAAACAACAAAACAACCAACAACGAAAAGACAAACCCATAGCACTTTATGAACACTGACTGAAATTCACATTTAGAGAGAAAAGGCTACATAGAAGGTATTTTCAAATTAAGATAGAGAGTAACTTCATAATAAATCAAAGAATAAATGTTAACAGAGAAGATGCTCAAGCAAACAAAAGATGTACCAGAAAATTGTCTACAGCTATGTGAGTGAACGAGTAAAACAAACAAAATCAAACCACAGACGGTGCCTGTGGATACTCACATCCACATGCTAAGAACTGTGATGGTAACTGTGAAGAAACTGTGTCTCTAAGCATGCGAAGACAGAGGTACTATGTGAAAGGAAACTGCTACAGAAAATGAATTTTTTTCTTTTTTTTTTTTTTTTTAAATGCAAAACCAAGCAACACAAGTGTATTTGCCAAGCAAGACCCCAGCTCCTTCACAGACAGAGGCCTGGAATTCCCTGTGTTTCAAGCAACTTGTTACTACAAGATGAACACAGACACTAATACGCATATCAGAAATGGGTTTCATCCAGGTTTTGCCATCTTTCACTTTCAAACAAGACCTGTATGTGCAATGTTAAGTGCGAAAGTTCACTAAATTTCAAATTCATAAAAATCACGGGTTTAGCCCAATTCTGTTTCTGAATCAGAATTATTTTAAATTTGTTGAACACACTACCCATTTAGTAGTCTGTTTAGCTCTTGTTTTTTATTGGTATTGTTTCTAGCAGTCTAGTTTTGATAAAGTCTCATCTTACTATATTGTTTCTAGGCATTAATAAAAATCTCACTAGTTTTACTTCCATACTCCTTTGAAGTATGTATGCGCGCAGGCAGGCAGATTGCATGCATGTAAACAAAACTGTTAGATGCACAGTATCAACAAAAGAAATACATACTAAGCTACTAAATACACACTATGACAGCGGGCTAAACCAGGTGAGGTTGTCAAGATACACATTCTGTGTAAAACTTAACTGCATTTTAACTCAGAATGTTGTTCATTCCTACAGTCATGCAACTGGATCCAAATGGGACTGACGCTGAGGCTGTTGAATCTATGCATGTCACTGAAATAAAATGCAAACCACAAAAAAAAAGTTTTGATAACATTTACAAAATTGGCTTAAACATCTTAATGTATTTTTCCATTGAACTACAATACTGAATGCCAAAATGTTAATAGATAATTCTCTAAATATTCAAGATATTTAACAAGATATTTGAGGTTCCTTTCTCCCCATGCAATACAGCACATTAAAACTAATTTTACAATCGTAATTTATTCAAAGCTTGATTATGAGCAATAGCTGTGAGAATAAATACAGCATTGTTGATTCATATACAAGCATTTCACTTAACTACTTTGGATAATAGCAGTGCTCCTAAAGGAGTATAAAAGCAAAGTGATTAGAAGTCATTACTGTTAATTAGCATTCACTTTACATTGATAGGGATGAACCTCTCTGTGGTGAACAAATGGAAAGCTTTTATTTGAAAGTCTGCCAAACCTGGTCAAGGTAGGCACTGAAATAAAGCATCAGTGACCAGTAAGTTGAATTCAAAACAACAATAACAAAAAGGCAAAACAAAACCTAAGGACATATCATCATCCAATTACTGGGATTCAGTTTTTTAAACAGGAAAAGGTTTGAAGGGAATGAGTAAAACTGGAAACTCATACTTCACATTCTGCAATCTCACTGATAAAAGGAGGAAATGTGTGTTTATCAAACTTGCTGTGAGTGCATGGTTCATTTGGCGTCCTGTAAACAATGCCTGGCTGCCTATTTCCAAATGCATGTGAGAATCTTGCAAACCAGAACATCATATTCAGCAGGCAAGGTCACGCTAAAGATGCCCCGGAAATGGGAAATTAGGAAAACCTGGCAATCAGAGGTTTAAAGCTGACCAGAACAACCTCTCAGGCTTGCCTACCATCTTTCACCACCAGCCTGTCTCTGCTTTTTGATATTAACACAAGCTTGAGAGGAAGTGAAAACAACTCCACACACCTAACAGAGAAATACAGTGAGCTTTTTGTTTACATAAAGTTCTAAATTTCTCACAGTAAGAAACTACCTCAAAGATGTTGCTCAAGATCCTCTTATGGAAAAAAATTAATTGACCCTTCCCGAACAGTTTAGATGAGACATGGAGTTCATTAAAAAATTTCCTTGATCTCATCCCATTTAAAAAAAAAACAAAACAAACACAACAACAAAAAAAAAAAAACCACCCCCCCCCAAAGAAAAACAACAACAACAAAAACCACCGCTCAACAAACGTTAAGCGGACCCTTTATTGTGAACGGCACAAAATACAGAATTAGTTTTACACTGCTTAAAGCACTGCCAACTATGCAAACATTTCTTACCCTTTTCACTTAATTCCCACTCTTACTCAGTGCTGATGAAGATGGTCATCCCCTAGTTGAAGGAAGGTACAGAGCTTGACTTCAGAATTAAAAGAAAAAAAATAATAATTTTGAACATGATAAATGGAAAGGGACAATCGAAATTCTCACATATAAAAATGTACTCATTATAAAAAGTAGAAGAACCTAGTCGACGCCACATTATGAACTACAACAAACACTGTCTCAAAGAAAAAAAAACAAAAACAAAAACAAACAAAAAAAAACGAAAACAAAAAAGAGAAGTCTTCCAGTCTTCCTTTATGAAGCAGAAGGGTTATTTATTTGTCAGTGTAGGTGGCCATCCTATACAATTTCTAAAAGCTCACATTTAACTTTCACCTCTAAGGGCAAAAAGAAATGCGCTAAGAAATACGGTCTCCAAATGTTCATCTAACTAACACGACTAGTAGAGGGCCCAAAAAATACATACCATTGTTTTACCTATCACTGTTTCCTCTAACTGGGCACTGAAGAGGTTTTAGGATTTTTTTTAATACTAATGTTATAATTTCACTTGCTGTATATTAATTTTGCATTTCAAATGCTGAATTATAGATAAACTCAATATATCAAAATAACAAAGCACAGTATTCTTGATTTGCAATAATCTTAAAATATAGGGTAAAAAAACCTGAGGAGTGATTATTTTGGAAATTCAGCAAAAAGACAAATTCCTCTCCCTACCATTTAATCTTTTTCAAAAATGTAGAGAAATACACCTTTGAGGGATTTGTCTATATGCCTACAAGTAATTCAAATCATAATAGGGAAAACACCAAATTTTCTTCAACTGTGAACATAGTTTGGTGAACAGCATGCTGATGTCCTCAGACTACAATTACTGAACTCAATCAGAAATCCGTAACTAATAATATTTAGATCTTTAGGACTCATAAGGAAATCTACAAGCACTATTTGTACAAGTTAATAGTATTAAGAGTATGCTATTATACTTTATCATATAAATATTACCACTGAATTCACAGGGACTACCAAGAGCTAATTAAAATGGACACATAAAACCCAAATGACTATTTCTAAATACTTCCCTGTTTCTTTGAAATGCATTTTATAACAGTGAAGACAGTCAAGCAATGCCTGCAGTAAAATACTGCGTTACATTTATGTATTTTTCCTGATGGAAGCTTCTAGACATTGGGCTGTACAAAAGCAACACAAAGTTAGTTATCAGATTGAATGCGAGGATCAAGATTACCCATTGGCCACAGCAGCTAAATTCTGGAGAAGGACGAAAGGAAGACTGCTAGCAATAATGAGGAACTGAAAGTTTTACCTTTTGTGAGGGAATTAACCCCTATCCAAAGGGCACAGAATAACCTTGTATTTCATCCATTCATCTCAAGCCCTGAACTGTTTCCTGAAGAACTTCAAGTGTTAGGGAGTTTCACTGAATAATGGTAGTACCTAAGTTACCTCTACTCCACCTGAACCTTCCCAGCCAAAGTACTTTGTCTCAAGCAAGATAAAATCTTAAATAACATCTAAAATTACACAGCTATTGTCATTTTAACTCTCACACAGGAATACTTCCTGTCTTCAATAAACAAAAGTCTGGGTCCGTTTCAAAAATCATGATCCTGTCCTTAAAGAATAATTATTAAATACAGGAGTCACGCTATATTAATAAGTTCTTTGTTGCTGTAACAAAAAATGTTACTTATTCTTAGTGACCGATTATGTTACAAGATCACTGTTTCAGAATGCAACTGAGTTACAAGATCACTACTCCAAAAAGTGAGAATATTTTAGAAAATAAATTTTCTTTCTCTCCCCTTCCACATTACTGAAAAAATGAAATAGTGCCACAAGCAAAAACTGTGATTATTCAAATGTCTCATATATCCAATATAGCCAACATCAATTCTTATTTTTCAGCTGATAATCAATAGATGATACCATAATTAATAATCCTTCAGTCCTGAGACCCAGTATATTCAAGTATACTCTGGCGTTTTGTAAACTTGCAGGTTCAGAACCCAGGAAGTGCACCACAAAAAAACCTCACAGAAATAACATGTTAAAACTGAATATGCACTGAAAATCAGCTTGCATTCTTTATAGCAAGTACAAGGAGATATTCCAAAGAAACTATAACTAGAACCAAATTTTAACTAGTAATTTAAAAAACATAATTACAAATATTATTGAAAAAGATTAAAAAGTAGCTGAAGTAAAAAAAAAAAAAAAAACACAAAAAAATACCACCACACACAAAAAAATGAAAAAGACAAAAACAAGAAAAAAAAAACAGAAAGAAAACAAAACCCAGAAAAACTCCACACACACCAACATTCCATCATTTTTACCAAGTTCAAGAATTCTACAAATTACTCCAGCAATGGAAACTTACCAAATAAAGGAAAAGTCTTCACAGAGCAGAGGAGATAAGGTAAGAAACTTGGAAGAGGACAGAACTGTCTACTGACACTAAAATAAATTACCAGAACTGAAATAAATTATCCTGCGTCAGTCTGTATAGTCTGGAAGCTGCTACAATCACTCCCCTAACAAAAGTTTAGCCATAGTTCCATGACATACAGAAAACAATCCAACATGCAACCTACCTAACACCACTTCTGTATGTGCTTTCATGAAACATCAATGTCTTTGGACAAGATCATAATTACATTGAAAAGGGGGAAAAGCAGTTAAATACGCCTATATTAAGAAGCATGTTGTAGGAAAGTTTCATAAAAACGCCTCCATGCACCAGTCTTTCCAACCACTGAAGGGAAATAAACACAGCTTTCCATGCATTTTCTAGTAAGACCCTGAAGGATTATCCAGACGATTAAGAAAGTAGTCCTTACATGCTTTGCTGGAAAAAAATCTCCAATATACAAAGCAACAAACATGGACAAATCAGGGTGTTTGCAATGCCTAATTCAATAACATGGACAGCAGATTAAATTATTCCATAGAGTACAAGATTTACATGTCCCAAAATAAATATTCCACTATCTGGTGAGGACTGAATAGTAAAATACATTTAGACATCAAGCATGTACTCTGATATGTTGCACAATGTATACTGAATACAGAATTTAAAGCAGGGCATTAGGCAAATATAAATTTCCTTCATATTTATCAATCATCTGGGCTTGTGACAATAAATTAGCAGGTTTACGGTCACTTGCAGTCAACACCACTTTCTGAGTCCCACAGACTAGAAGAGGTCTGTTGCCCTGGGTTTTCTAGCACTGCAGAGGAATATTTAACTTTTTGGAAATCTTGTTCTTGTAACATTGCTTTTGAAAAACACCAAATACTTTTGAATTCGTACTAGTTTTTCAAATACTGTTTGTTTCAATTTTTTAATAAGGAAGAACTTGCAATACAAGCATTCTTTACAAACAAAGTGAGGCACATTTTGTGATTTTGATCTAGACACACCTTTCATGTATTCTTGGGCCCAAACCATTGGACAGGAAAAAAAGAGCTACGTTAGTTTGAACAGCATTTTGAAATTACATCCACTCAAGGATGTGTTTTAATAAGGCTTCTGCAGAATTCCCCCCCTCTCTTCAACAGAATGCAAATTGAGTTCCCTGTTTAAAACTATTAACACCTGGGAGGAAAAAAATTCCTAAAACAAAATCCTCAGCCATCAGTAAGCCACAAAACTGCAGTTATAAATAATGTGAAAAAGTAAAATTAGAAAGCTTTCAAAGCTACTGTTAATACACAAAGGAAATTTTTTCATATCTTTTCTTTAAAACTAGAAAAACAAATACAGGTGCTTTACGTACCACTGATAATGTTGCATCAGAATATGCAAGATTTCTATTGAAACTTTTTGCACCAGAATTTCATAGATAGGTTTAACTGTAAAGGCATGGTTATCCAAAGTCTAATATAAAAGCAGTATATTGTTAATATTTATATCTTTAAAATATCATACAGTCGAATTATTATTGCTATACAAGAAAGAAGCAGTTATTTAGTTCCAGACAACTTGATAACATCTCTTTCGACTATAGTTGTAATTATCATGTACAAACTTCCAAAGCAGAATTTGTCAAGATTTAGCATTAGGATTAATTTATGTCAGGCATCCATTTCTCCAAAGACAGAAAGAATCGAAAAGGAAGTATCATCTTAATTGCCACTAATCTGCCCATTTTTAATTAAATTGATCAGTCATTTATTATCTCACCCAGTGGCAGAAAGCTGTTAGTATGCAGCTTTAAGAGACAGCATATACCGGTCCTTCTAATCTCTAATATTACCATAGTTCAAAGATAATTTAAAACTGCTATACCGTATTTCTTTCAATTTTTGTATTGCAGGATATGCACATTCCATTTAAAACCTCTGTAAAGTACTCTAAAGTACAATCATAGAATCACAGAATCATTTAGGTTGGAAAAGACCCAGAAGATTGAGTCCAACCTTTAACCTAACACTGCCACCACCACTAAACAATGTCCCTAAGTGCCACCTCCCCACATCTTTTCAGTATCTCCAGGGACTGCAACACAACCACTTCCCTGGGAAGCCTGTTCCAGTGCTTGACAACCCTTTCAGTGAAGAATTTCTCACTAATACCCAGTCTAAACCTCCCCTGGCACAGCTTGAGGCCACATAGCCTATATGCACTATTCTTCTACTTCATAGTCTCATACTCTGCCACAGGTGTATAATCTTAATTTTATTTAGAGAAACGTGATTTCCCTGTCAAAAATGTTTACAAGATGTAACATTTGACTCCATCATGGTTCAGAAAGCACTCTGCACTCAGTTCACAAAGAACTGAACAAAGAACAAGCCTCAAGCTTTTAGGTTCATGAATCTCAATTCTCATTTCAGTGGAGGAAAGGGGGTGAGAAAATGTTTAATACCTGAATAGAAGACTAAAAATAACTTCAGCTGAAGTTTCAGAAAGCAGTCTACCAGTTTGATCAATAAAATTACACATGGATTTACTTTTTTTTTTAATAGCAATTAATAAGTTTTTCAGAACACTGTATTGCTTTAGTACTGTGCACTGCAGACATCAACACACCTACCTGGAACAGACATAGCATGTTCACTTAAACTTTGTGTAAAACCTCTGGAGTCAATCCGAGGTTTTCTATTTATTTCAATGAGATCTGATTTAATTCTGGTGGAAAATAAAGTACCACAAGAAACACTTTGGAAAAGAACAGAGCATAAATTTCAAAGAGGCCCATTACCTCCCTTTAACTGGTTTTATAGCTATAAAAGGATTGATGTATGTTATTGCTATTATGTGATACAGTAGAACAAAGTTACAAGACTACCAGAATCAAAACTACCATTTTAAAATATTCTGTAATACTTTGCAATTGATCTGCAACTTAAAAATAACAGATTCTGGTTTACAGAGCTAAAGTATACATAAATGGAAATGTCTAGATGTTACTTTGCATAGATCAATAAATGTACAAAATCCAAAACATCTCTCATTCCAGTAAGCAAGCAATGCATTCTTTCAAGTATGGAACTACATAAACATTTTACTTACAATTTTCACAATGTTGTTTTGTTTTTTTTAAGTGTATACTGAGCACTTGCTCCTGGTGTTTTTATCAAATAGGAACAAAATTTTGGTTTGAAATGGGGATTAGTATGTCTGATTTATGTTGGGGAATATAAATTAAGTTACACTTTCTATCTGCAAAGAACAAAGAAATAAAACTTGTGAAAGTGTTCTATTTTTTTCTTAAAGCTTTCCTTAAATACCTAAGTGGGTAATTTATTTAAGTTCATAAATGAGTAAGTAATATAATAGTCCCCAGTTATTTAACCCTCTTCATTCAGCATACCTTAACAAGTTTCATGAGGTGGTAAAGGTCTTCAACTTCATCTTCCTGACATGCAGTATACACTCTTCCAGTATTTATACTGGTACCCTTTATGAAACCACGATAGAGTGGCAAATCTAACGCATCAGCATACAGGTCAATGGCATGGTGTCCTACTGTTTGGTACATATAGCTGTCCAATTCATCAGTCTGCCCTGCAACAGTTAAGAAGCAATCATACTGTGTCCAATATTTCAGCAATTACAGATAATCACAATACTACAAAGCACTGAGAAAACTTAAATGTTCTTATTTTCCAGTTCACAAACAGATATTTGGTTACAATACCTTCATAAACATGGAAAAGAAAATAAAATAAAAAATTCTCCACCCAACAGATGTATGGACAGGAAGACATACGTCACAAATACGTTATCTATTTGGAAATTGTGGTGTCTATTTCATCTTTAGTATTCATCCCTGTTTCATCCAAAAATCTCAGAATGGTCCAATCCTGCTCCTATTTATATGGTAATTTTAACAGGAACGCAGCTCAGAGCACAAACCCAGATGCATTTCAACATACTTAGAGCAAGAAAGTTGGAATGCACTGCAAAACTGAGAATAAACAATAGGTTGTCAAAATTTACAATAACTTTACTGTTTATCTGGTCTTCAAGAAGAAATTATTTCTGCTTAAGTAGAATAGAAGTAAAATGCTATAATGTTTTGACAGTGCTTAATACACAAAAAGAAAAGGAAATCTGTCATAATATCCAGGTCCTTTCTACCTTCACTCCTTTTAAAAATTAAACTTGAAATTAAATCAACTGTTTGCCATTATTTTGTTAACCAGGAGAAAAATTTAACTGGATTTTCTTACACGCAGTTTGTAGCTAGCAGATAAGAAAAAAAAAAGCTAAAATGCAGACATCACAGAATAGAATTAAATCTCCAACGATATGATAAACTGTTTGCATATAAAATATTTCAAATAATTTTTCAAACAGATTGCTAAAGCAATACATTATTATTAGTGAAATCACCACTATTCACTATTTTAATGCTAATTTGTAATACTGGAACTTCTCTTAACTTACACAGACACATCAAGCATCTGTCCTGTATACCTATGTCGCACATTTTGCAAAGAAAATGGTCTGTAGCATTAATCAAGATAACTAATTCATGAAGCAACAATTAGGTCATGTCACATTTGGAGCCATACAACAGATACGCCTTTGCTCAAAATAGGCAAATCCAAACCCATAATCACAGCTAACAAAAGTAAACCAAAAGAGTTGATTTAAAACAAAACTCAGTAGTTTTCAACATAAATATGACGAGGTCTTTAAAATGATACTCAGTTCAAAATACAGTTTCTTTATTAATTGAGACTCTCCAGGCAACAGTGGTACAAGATAAAATAAAATGAATGGCATAGAATCCGCTATTGCCTGAGGCACCTCAATTAACTTTCCACAAAATTTCCAACTACATACTTAAAAGAAGCATTTTATTTTAATGACAATATTCTACATTTCTGATGTGGATGTATTAGTTTAAAGACAACATATTTCAACATGATTAGAAATGACTATGTCTTAGCTACCCAGAAAATAAATTGTTCTTGTAGTCCCTAGCATTTGCCAGTTCCACCCATGACTCATTTATGACATTAGGTCCCTTTTTTTTCACTTTCTGTGTATCTTCCTAACATACATACGTGTGTATATGTGGCAGGAAGTTATATATCGTCATATACATAACTATACAGTTACTAGGTACTGTACTTAATTGTTTAACATATGTTAAACAGTTAACCTATGTTAACACACATTAACGTTCACCCCTAGCAACCAGGAAACAACTCACTTCCTTTTCAAGTCTCACTTCAAGTTCAATTTATGCTCTAGTCAAACACAGAAGTACTCAGCTCACCTTCTCACCTCCCCACTGATAGACTTCCTTTTTTTTTCCACCCATTCTCTTTCATAGAAAGAAGTCTAGGTACAGCCTGTGAAGTGCTATCAGAAAACTGGCCCAAACTAAACGGAAGGGAAAACACAGGAAAAAGCGCATCAAGGTCCAATCCAACCCAGATCAGTTCCTCTATGCAATCCACAAATGCTGGTTAGAATAACAGAGGAAGAAACATAAGGCTAAAATGCATGAGCAACATCAAAACAGCCTGTTTTGGGCAACTGGAATGGTTTATGCCATTTTAAAGCATTTGTAGAAATAGTTTTTGTTTTGTTTGATGATACCCTCTACCACCTTTTACTATGCGTGCTACTGAATTCACACAATCCCTTTGTCTAGCACCAGGAACAGTATTCTCCCCTTTTCAAATTGTGCAAGCCTTTCTTTGCTGATCTTCATTTTCTTGCATTTTTCCTCCCACCCTGGAGGAAAAAAACGTTCAACACATTTCCACAGCATTTTATTTTTGATACCTGTATTAAGATTTCTAGATTGCCCTTTAATATGCAAAACTATATACCATCACATCAGAAAAAAAACCAAACAACAAAACACCACACTTAATTCAGGCACAGCTCTGCCCCCATTGTTTCTAATATATATAAAAAAGTAAAATCTTCTATAAGAAATGTGGCTTCATACCTGTGTTTTCAGCAGGTCTTAAATTGGCCAGAGCAACAATCTGATGCCCAGCAGCAGCACACTGCATCATATTATAACAGCTGTCTTTCCCACCACTGTAGGAAAAGGAAGATAGTAGCAATTAGAAGTACAGATAAAGCTTTGGCTTGAAAATTAAACATCAGAGCTGGTTACAAAGTTTTGGGAAAAAAAAATGAAAAGTTGCAAACCATTAGGAAAAGGATGACTTTACCATATATTTACTGAATATATTTTAATATATAGTTCCTACACAGAGTATCCATAAAACACACATCCAGTTCAGTATCTCATTACCAATCTGCGTAATTTTGGAACTGAGAGGTTCCATGAAGAACAGTCACATACACTGGAATCCGTTCACAACAAGGACTATCTTCTACTCCAAAGATTAATGACTTTGTACTCATTACTAGATAACTTGGATTAAGAAATAACAATATCTGCTCCAGAGAGTTGCCAGCATTAGCAATCTTTTTAAATGAAAACTTTCATGTTAGGAATTACATTTATCCTTCCTGGGATAGATACCTTGTTTAAGTTTTGACATTTTAAATGTACTTCCCGTTTTCAAAAGCTGTAATTATTACAGGCAGTAAGTTCAATTGACACTGCATTGAACATGCAGATTTTTTACTGCATATAACTGCAAATAAAACAACTACTGCTGATTAAAAAAAAAAAAAAAACAGAAAAACAGAATGATATTCTTTTCTGAGGCCAAAAGATAATACTGTAACACAGAAAACATAACCAATTTTGACATTCATGCAAGATCTACTAGAACCTTTCCACTATCAGTGAGGAAAGAATCCTGCTCTCCTGGTGTGACTGAAATACAGTATCTTTCATGAATCTTAATCACTATCAAATGTCACAGTCCAACAATAAAACCAAGAGTGCTCTAGAATACACATTGCTTACAAAATCCACATTCAGCCTCACAGCCTTCAAACGACAACTGAAGGTGGAGATTCTGCGCAGTTTAAATGCCAAGGTACAAAACGCAAGGCACAGGCTGGCACTAGAACAAAGATCTAGACCATGTCTATAGAAATGCATGCAGCCTTAGAGTCACTGAGACATGGAAAGGAGAACAGATAGTATAATCAATCATGCTACATTAGACCATTGGTTTTCTTGAAACCACACTATTACTAACAAACTTCTTCAGTATTTCCAATGTAAAGTTCCCACTTTTATCTGGCCCACTAGGCAAGAGCTTCAAAGCATGTTACAGGAATGTAACCATATAGCTATTCACCTCAATTTCTGCTTTTATTCATGCTAAAATTCTGTATGCTGACCTTAATTTGCTGTATAACTCAAACCAAAAGTAAAACCAGTATAAATAATATGGTATCCTTTCATACCTAACAGATTTTCATAAAGTAGTTGCTTATGTTTCAGTGCTATAAAAGTAAATATAAATATGACAAGACTTTTAATTCAAGGTTCCATCCCTAGCTGACTTCATCCTCATGCATACCTACAACTTTCTTCTAACCTATATATGAACAAAAAGTAATAATAGAAAAAAAAAGTCAGATGTTCATTAATTCTGGATACTGTGCTTGACAGCTTGAAAACCTACTCACTTCATAACATGAAATTTCAGGCTTAACAGAATCATGAGACAAAGGCTCTTTTCTTTCTGAATGACTTCATTTGAAAAATAAAAGCTTCCCACTAGTTCCGGTTTCAACTCCAAACACAACTTCAGACAAATAACTGTATGATAGTAATAAATGCCTATGCTGTTTGCAGCATTTCAATATTATTTTAAAATAAAAAACTAAAAGGACACTAGAATAAATCTCTTTGTTTTATTTACTTGAAAAGATTAATAAAGACCTGTTAAGATGAGGCTATATTCAAATTTCCCACATTGACCACCAATTACTCCATTTAAATTGCTCACTGGATCACATGCTACTGTACTGTTATTTATTTTCTGTGTTAGTGTTACCATGGCCCTAAAAACTGACCATACCAAGAAACAAACTAAAATGGTGTCTACCTACAAGGCCTCCTAACTTCACTGTAAAACACATGATGGCTAAGACAAATGGAAGCCAGAGAGCCCATGCTGTGGAAGGAAGGTGGACTCAGCACAGCCCCTCTTTGGCTGTTATCTAATAGATCGTAACAAAACAAAACAAAAAAAATAGAAGAGAGAAAACGCTCTGAGAGATGAAACAGGTACTGAGGTAGCTTGGGGACGTGTCTTAATTCTCATCACAGAAAAAAATCAACAAAGCATTTTTTGTAGAAAACTGTATAAACTCTAGCCACAGTCAAGGTTAGTCTTGACAATGTTGCATGTTAATAGGTAGACATATAAACAAAATACCAGAAGAAAAAAAAAAGTACGGTAAACATAAAGATATGGGTCTAAAAAAGACTTCTGAGCAACAGTCCTTTTTATTGACAAGTGTAACCATTTACAGTTAAGAAAATTCTAGAAGAATTAAAGAGTTGAAAAACATGATATTTCAGGTTGAAGACTGGCTTTATAATGGCTATGATTCAGCACAAAACACAATACAGGGCTTACCTCATAAATACCACCTTAAGGCAAGACTATCAACTTTAAGTGTGGACAACATTTTAGAAGAAAAAGAAACAAGGTAGCTTTTTTCTATAATCCTAACCTTTCCAAAAGTAAGGAGCACTTTTCAAATACTTTTTTTCCCCTCTGATCTTTAAGGCTAGCTCTGTTACAAAGATTTCAGACACTTTTATGTCTCTTTAAAACTTCTTAAAACTACTACTGAAACTAAATCCATCCTTGTAAAATTGCCCATTAAAATAGCAATCGTGTTAGAAACCTGTTTGTAGGATTTTATTTCATCCTGCCTTTTAACACATTCCTCTGCTTAAAGAATATTACAATAAATCTGCATGGCAAAAAATTGTATCTATAAAACAAGAAAAAGCACCAAATCCGATTTTCGTACTCCTCATTTAAGCAAATCTTAAAAAACAGAGATAACATTTGTTGCGTTTTTTCCTGTTTGGATGTTGTTTGGAATGATTTGCAATTGTTGCGGCCAAATCCCCATTTCAACAGGGTTTCATGTTAGACACTGCCTGACAGAATTTAATACATTAAATGGTAAGACTTCAGCAGATAGTTAGTTACTGAACCCAAAACTGAAAACATGCTGCTCATGTCCACATAATCCTTTTTACAAGTTTCCTAGCTTGTTGGAGTTTAAAATATTATTTCAGAAGAAAAGAACACACCTGTCCTAGTGTTAACCTCTGTCTAAAAAAAAAAAAAAGGAAAAAAAAAACCAAAACAACAAATAAATAAACATCCACAGTAGAAAAACTGCAGAAACTGACATTTCTGACTTTCAGAAAAGTGGAGAGGAACAAATACAGCAGCCCTTCACAGATAGGACTATGTCCAACCTCAACTATTTAAATGACTGGGCTTCATCTTTTTAAAAAGGAGCTAAACAAAAGACACACTAGAAAAATCTTATCGGTAAGAGTTCAAGAGATTTCGCTTATAAACCGGCGCACAGCCCAGTTTCCCTGCGCTAGACACGGGAAAGCTCGGAAATCGGGATAACAGGGATCAATAATTCTGCGTGGTGTTTGTTTGTCTGAACAGGCCCTAGTTGCTCCTGAGTGTCCCGGGCACATGGGGAACAGCAGAGGAGAACCTGCGGCAGCGTCACCGTGCGCGCAAGCAGAGGACGCGTCCCCTCGGCACTCACACGCAGCCAACCCTCAGGCAGCAGGCACCGCGGGCAGCCAGCTCAGAGCGAGGCACCGCCAGAGCTCCGCGACCCCGCGCAGCAAGGGCGACGGCAGGAAGCGCACAGGCGGGAGGCCCAGAGAGGGGAAGTGTCCCTGCTGGCGTTGGGTGCAGCGCGACCCCTGGGCGGCTCCCCACAGGGGAGGGCTCTCAGCCTCCCCCCGCGCCTTTTACCGCCGCAGCCTCCGCCTGCGAAACGCCCCTCGCTCACCCACACGGGAGCTCTCTCAGTCCGTTACCTGATTAAAGCCACTACTCTCATGCTGCTCAGGGGCCTCGGGGGCGGTAACGCTACTAGGGAGGTGCGTGAGAGTTGAGGAAGGTGGCGAGGGAGCCCTGTCGTCTCGGGCCGAGCACGCCGCCAGCTCCTCTGTTGCTGCCCCTGGCCACCTCCACTCAATAGGTCCTTCTCCCGGGGCAGGCCAGCGACTGCCTGAGCAACCGGGAGGCACAGCCTGCCACTACCTCTCAGTGCCGAAGGAGGCATGCAGCCGTTACAGTGGCCCTATGAGCCAGCTGAGGCGGCGAAGGCCAGACGCAGCGCCAATAAAAGCAGGGTGGGGGCACAACCGCGGAGGCAGCGTGGAAGACGTCTATGGAGGGCAGGGCGACTGTACTAGGAGGGCCCGGGCTGGTCGCGCGTTGCCGGGGCTGCGGTCCGAAGCAGGCACGGGAGCGGGCTGGCTTGAAGTTCATGCTGTGTCTCCCTGCCCGCCTTTTTCTTTTTTTGCTTGCTGCGACTAGCAACGGACCTGTTCTAAACGATTGCTTTGATTTGTGTGGGGAATGGAGCCGACTGAGTAAGGTGGCCGGCTCGTTCCTTTTCCTTCGGGCTGGCGGGACTGTGGGGTGTTGTCGCAGCCCGGCTTCACCGCGGCCCGGTGGGGGTAGACCGGGGAGGGCCCGCTGTGAGCGGAGGAAGGGCTGCGGGTCTTCAGAAATCGCTGTGGGCCGGTCGGAATCGCGTGGAGCCTGGTGTGGGCACTTCTTTAGCCCCTGCCCTCGGCCCTCCTGGGGGCTGATGGACCCCTCCCCAGCCGCTGCAGTGTACGTCCACTGTCCGTGTCGAGAGGCTGGAGCGGGAGGCGAGCGGGGAGGAAGGGGAGAGCAGACCTGGCTGTCTCGCTGTTTACCTGCGAGCACTAAGCATCCACTTGCGCACTTGAGCAGACCAAAAATCTGGTTTTGTTATGTGATCGCTGTATTGGGCCAGCTTTCTGAGCATTCTTGCTGTTACACGTACAACAGACACCACTGTGGAGTAGGCTGAACGCTGAAAAACTTGCCCAGGTGCCCAGTCTCTGAATACAAACACAATTTCTCTCATGTCGCAGAAGAACCCTGTGGGTTTGTTCTACCAGTGAAACTGTATCATGAGACTATATGCCACCAGATAAAGCTGTTTCTAGGGGTGTCATGGTAGTGTTTTGAGCAGAAGTCAGAGCGCCCATCACTTTCCAAACAGGAAAACCGTGTTTCCAAAACACGGTCCCAAACAAGTACGAGAAAACCGGTGTGCTGCTGGTTCTTACCCTCGCTGGAGCTTGATGTGTAGGGTCAGCGGGGACAAGCGCAGTGCCTCAGGGTGAGCCTCCATGCTGCCCTGCTCAGTGTCTTCACCTCCAGTGCCACCACTGGTGTCGATCATCCAACCTATAAATTGGCTGTGACTAAGAATGCTGATTCGTGGTTCCCATTGAATTTAGTTGTAGCAAACGGTGCAGCTAACAAAAAAGGCTTTGTTCCTCAGGGCTGGGATGAAGGGTATGCTTCATTCATTGCAAGTGTTGACTTATCAGTCCCCTGTAACATGATATTATACAATGCCATATAACAACCTGTACCAGTTGGGATTTGTCAAGCCTCTGAAAAACAAGTTTCTTGAACACAAATTGTTGGGTCTGAGGTTCCCTGAAAATGAAAAGGAGAAAAGATGAAAGAAAATACAGAAGAAAATATTCTAAGAAAAAACATTTGTTCATAGCGTTAAATGTGTCAAAATAAATGCCTATTGAGAGAAATATATATTTTTTTTTTATGCATGAAAGTTTGGAAAACCATTTTTTTTTTTTGGAAGATTATTTGAGTCTGCACTGGACCTGTACAGTAGGTCACTGGAAATTGTAAAATAGGTGTGGATAATTATGGGCAGATACAAAGGTGATGCCTTCCTAAATACACTTCGGAAAAGCTAAGAAGTGACAATCAAGTAGTTGTGAAGAGGTAGTAAACACAACATGGATTTTTTCTGCATAGGAATAATTACAAAGAACACGTGGTTTAAAATATAAATCCTCAGTTCATGCTTTGGCCATCATAGTCCAGCAGTTATGAGGTAAAATATTTGACTTGCATTGGAATTACTTACAGGACAGTTGGATTTCCTTCTAGTTTAGTGATGATGACATAATACATAATTCTTAGCTTTTTCTGCTCTTCAGAGCATCTTAGATGATCTCAAAAAGGGTTACTTAGATGTGAAATTCTGATTTTAGTAGCAGGGATTTTAGTAGGCGGTTGGGGCACCTTTTTTGGCTCAGAAAGGTGATGGAGGCCTGTTCTGAATTCAAACTGTAAATTCAGTGTACTCAGAGATTTTAGCAGAGTACTAGATTGAATTAAACAGTACCACATAGTACACGAATTAGTAGAAAATAACCACACCTCTGAGGAACTGTAAAAAAGGCAAAAGAAAGGTATTTGATTTGTTGCAAAAAAAAAAGGGGGGGGGGGGGATGGGACATCACCTCTATCTTTTCTGGGTTTAGATGAAATTATTTTTTATTATCACAAGAAAGAATAATTCATCTAGTAGTTGTGAACACTTAAAAGATGGTCTTTTAAAATAATTAGCAATGATGCGTGGGAAGTCCAAAAATCAGGTACATAAGTTATTCTGCTGTTTTGGAAAATGGAGAGGCCATAAAATCAGTAGCTTTAATCACACAGCTTTATAAAAAATATTCAAAGACTTGTAAAGCGCTCTTCTAAGTAGCATTATTACAAGATCTGGAAAAGAGAGTAATTCTGAACTCCCCTATTTTTTCAAGGATCTGTTATTATTAATCTCTTTTGATACAGTGTTGCTGTGTTTTCAGCAGATGGTTCTGTTGCGTTCAGTTTTACAGCTTTTGAAAAACAAATTTCCACTTACAAGTCAGACTCGTTTGAAGTAAAAGTTACATATGACACTGCAGGACCAAAGTCTGCTTCATTTGCTGCTGAGACTGGAATTCTTGCTTCCATTTGATGAAGACATCAGTAGTTTTTTGCACAAATAAAAAAGTGGGATTTGGCTCCCAAAATTTGTGAAATATGTCAAAATTGAATTAGTAGAGTGGGGTTTCAAAACAAATCTGTATTTTACCCAAAAAGATACCCTTTTCAAATTATTTGGAATATATTCAGTGAGAAAATCTGTTCTCTCTCACTCACCTGATGAAATAGCTCTGGTGTAGTATCACTGCTCTTAAAAGGTTTTGCTATATGACACTGGACAAAAGACTGCACCATTTCTCGAGCTGATTGCCTCAAGACATTCTGCTGTGCTGCTGCAGCAGCTGAAACAATACAATTCACCAAAGCTGCCTTTCTTCTTGGGGAAGTACTGGCTAGTTTGTACAGAAAGCCAGCAATGTCTCAGTGCTTCTTTCTCACCCTTTTCTGCCTAGAAAGTTGAAAATAATTATAATGAATTAATATAACTGGAGGAACCTGTCAGAGGATTAAAAAACGCAATGCAGTATCCCTAACGATCTGGAATAGTTAATTAAGTTCTCTTATAAATGAGTTCCAAAAATAACTTACTTTCAGTAAGTTATTCTGAGAAACAATCACGTTAGCATACCTGAGCTGCAGTGCCTGTTAGAAAAGGGCCAATTATCCAGTGATTGGCAGTTAAAGGTGAACTAATGACGTTCTTAATTAAAAGATTTCCTATTATAACCACCAGTAAGTAACGACTGCTGCATATATAAAGCAAATATAACATTAGAAGAATATTTCCAGTTTGAAACAGAGTTTAAAGATCGTCTCCTGCTTTGCTTAGTCCAGACTTTGCCAAGTCCGAACAGGAATGTTGCGGTTTCTATGGGTTTAGCTGGCAATGTGCCACAATTGCCCCTCACTAGGGCATTCTGCTCTGACTCTCCTGCAGTCAGAGGTGTTTCCCTTGTCTAACAGGTGGCAGAATTTCTGCTACTTTAATACCCAGAGCTCTTTATGTAATACAGAAAAAGGATTTTAGATTCTACAGGAGGATGTTTTGGTCTTTTTAAATAAGAAACTGGCTGCAGAGTTCCTTTAGCTGCCTGTCATTTACAACTTCCCTGAATTTTCTTTTACTTCACAGTAAACAGGATATTGTCAACTCTTCCGTGAGATATACTGGAACTAAATTTTTTGAAAAAACTTCTGGTTTGGAAGCATTGAGATATATTGACATAGTACTGAAATCTGAATGAAAGGAATTTCTCAGGAGGCATATCTCTCCATCCGGGTGTGGAAGGATTCAAGGTCATCCTGTGTACATTTTAAGCTCACCAGATATAAGAAGCTTCACTCTGCTGTGAAACCTTGCTAACAGTGCACTATGCCCAAGATAAAAGAGCCAACTAAGATTAGCATGAGCACCTTGTCATGCTGTTCACCTCTTTTTAAATAGAAATAGGCATACAGTGACTTCAGGTCCATCTCTAGCCACTCCCAGATATGGCTCCGGTGATCAGTGCTGTATGTGAAGGACGACTTACTAGGCCAATGGGCTTCTTGCTTTTAAGTGCTCCATATAAACCCTACTAAATATATATGCAGCTAATCCTATAGTTTCTAGTTCAGATAAGACAAGGTTTTCCATTTTCATAGGTGATTAGACTTGTTGCTGCAGAACTGTGAAATCCAGCAACTTTGCTTTGTCCTCTATATAGCATTGAAGAAGACTCTCAAAACTGTGTTTATTAACTACTGCAACAGAAACAAAATTTTGCCTAAGATAGCATTATATATGTTCTTGACTAAAAGTCAAGTTTTTCTAACCTTTTGATGAACTTAATTTTCATTAATGTACCAATCTTCAATGAGTCAAAAGTCCAAAATTAACCTTATAAGGTTACATCTCTGTCAAAATGTCCATTCTTTTTCCATTTGCAGCAGTCACTAGTGCAAGCTAAAATTAATATTCACTGGCAGCTGAACAAATTTTTGACTCTACTAGCTCTATTTTCAGTGCTTGAAATTTTTATTTGTAAAACCACTAACATTAATTACCTCCAAAGGAAACTGTCATGTATGATTGGCAAATTCTTTCATTTATCATTTTTCTCTTCAGCTTAATCCATGGGATTGTAATGTATTTTTCTTCATTTGAAATCCTTCAGTACTTTCAAGGGGAAAAAGATATATGTGAGCACCACCAGACCAGCAGAAAAGCCTGTAGTACCAAAGGAGTTTCTATGCCACATTGAAATGTAGAGTAGAATTGATTGCATTGGAAATTGATTGCAATTTCCATTGATTGCAATGGAAAAGTTGAGCATGGATGTTGTATTTAGGGGTTAAAGAACTTCTGTATCCTCCTGGTTTTGGTTTTGGTTTTAGGTTTTCCTGACTTTCAAAGAGAAAAAAAATGGATTTTTTGAAACAAACGTTTTGATTTTAAAATTTACATAAGTTTTAAATACAAAACAAATGTGAGAACTATTCTAGTGTTACATTGAAACAAATGTAGATCAGGGGTGAGTTTGTGGTAAAGAAGTACATATAAAAGATTCAAAACCAAGTCCCTATTATCTAACATGGCATGCTTCCTGTGAAGCTATATTAACTGCCAATGAAGACTCTGAAGATGGAAATTTTGGAGATTTTCTATGTGTTAGAGACTATGATCTCCTATTAACCATTCTAGAGGAGAAGAAAAAGATCTTTCAGACTCAATGATCCTTCTAATGTGTTTATCAACCAACAACTTTGAATCTAAAGCTACAGGTTTTCATTTTTGAGGAGTTAGCCATCTATTTGGTGGCTGCAAAACACCTAAGAAAAATGTGGTCATGGATAATAACCCATGAGAACAGAGAGAAATTAGCTATCTAGTTAATGAGCTTAAACTACAGCTAAACCACTGGGAGCTTGTAGGCAGAAATGACTGGGGTATTTTTACGGAGATGCAGAAATTTTGAGAAACAGCTTTCAAAGAAAAGATTCAGAAAATACTACTGGTGCAATGAAAATCTAAAAAATAACTATAGTGTCTTATTGTGATGGTATATAACTTGGGATCATCACACACTAAATGGTTCTGCAGTTCGTCACAGGTTAAGAGCATTTGAGCATGTTAAAGCTGCTGAAGTTTCAAGGAAAGAAGCAAACAGCAGCATTTTCATCCCGTTTGTTTCAGTGCAAAAGTCTTCCTGTAACATAAAATATTTATAGCATAGCTTTAAGTAATAAAAAGGACTATTTTCTCTCCATTTCACTGTTTCTATTCTGTTCAATTTTGCCAGTACAAATAATGTTAATAACTTTAACAATCAAACCACTTCTTAACTGTGGCTTATTTAATAGTCTTTTTGTCTCACAGTCAGATTTTTCAAAAGTGAATTAATCTAGTAAGTATAGAGCTATTTTGACCTAGTTAGCAAAGTAGCAAGCTTAATTTTGAGCAATACAGAGAAAGCATTTTATCACTGCAGAAAAGCCACAGATCAATTATAACTTTCAATGTCCCATTGAACTTTGTTACATCATGCGTAGTGTAAACTACTGACATAATCTGCCTCTGATTTTGAGACCTCAAGGAAGGGTGACTGTGACAGTGCCCTTTGAAATAACATTGAAGCTTCAGCTCCCATGTCAACATCATGCTCTAATCAGTGCGGTCTTTTTTGTTGCAGGGTCTTCCACCTTATAATTGACCCTGACATATGCTATTCACTCTACCCCTTGACTTTGGACATATAATTCCTGTCATGGTCAATTAATAGGTAGTAGAGCCTGCAACCATGCTGACCATTGCTTAAAATCATCCTGCACAGTAAGCCCTGAAGTGACCAAATTCAAATCTAACTGAAGGGGAAGAGGGGATTTAGGCTTTGATAAAACTAATATTCTTTTTACTTCTATATAGAAAAATGTCAGTTTCCATCATGCTATGTATTACTGAGACAAATGGTGATAGTGCTATTTCTGAAACAGGTTAAGGAAAAGTACAAAAGACTTTACCAAACTCGACATACTCTGAAATGGGGAAATTGTCTGTACAAGCATACAGTATGCATAAAAATTAGATTACACTACATTTGAAAGGCAGATGAGAGTTTAAGAGTGACAAGTGGGCAAGCGCTAAAAATAAGGGCATGTTACTTACTTTCCAACAGTGCTTTGTCTCTATGCTTTCTTTGATGTTGTTTAAGCTTTGAAGTAAAGAAATACTTTGCAAGAGTCTGAAAGATACTTCTGATTACTGTATTGCTAAGAACTGGTTTTGAACAAAAATCTCTTCTAGTTGCCCATTGCTTCTATAATGCCTGAGAAATTGGGCAAAGACAAAAACAGGACACCTGCTTTCTGCTCTTAGTGTAAGCATTATGATTTTCAAAACCAGACTTTTGCAGTCATTGGATTACTGCAATAACATTACAGAATTGTTACAACTTCAGGAATAAGAGCTGAGACAAGAGACAAATTTACCATCCATCTGCAGAGATTTCCTTGAAAGGCCAGGTTGTGAACCATGGGTTCATTTTGCAGATTGGCTGGCTGTAGTCATCTGTGCCATTAACCCAGTGGATCAGCTATCCCTGGGTTTTTGCTGTGTGGATGTTAATTTTAAGTTGCTAGTTGCCGTTGCCTGGTTTGTGTTGCTTATTTGTTTTCTTGGTATGGTGTTGGTTTGGATTTTTTTTTTGTAAAAGCTGACGAGAATTTTAATAATCTCTCATCTCTCTTCGGTCACAAATTATTACCTACAGGGATCTTCTACTGATTTGTTTCACCTTTGACAACTTGCATAATTCTCTTATACCTAAGCAACCCAGCTCAGAAATAAGCATTAAAAGACCCTTGCAAATTTGCTGAGTTTTACAGGTAATACAAGATATAATAATCTGAAAAATGTGATTTGGTGATACCGTTGTTACATATCTTAGCCTGAATAGACAAAGCCCTAATTAACATTCATACAATTATCTAAGTCTTTTAAAGTCCATCTGTACAGCTAGTCTTAATGATATATACATAGCATAGCAATCCCAATAAATACTAAGCACATACAATGCAAGTGTTTTTAATTTAAACCATGCAATCGATTAAGGATGGAGTGTTCTGAAACCATTGTACATGTCTGTATTTCAGTGTATGGTTATCTTAAGACTTGAACACCTTCCTGCTGAACTAGAGTCCTGCACATGTCCGGGAGCTGTTACTCCAGCAACAGCAGTATCCAAACAAGTCAGCTTTGGAAATGACTAATTTAGCCTGATACGGGTGACTTTACTGGAATATATAACCCAGCTCAGGTGTTGCAGTTACTCAACTTATTAATAAATATAAATACCAAATTTACACATTTTCAGAATAAAAAAAAAAAAAAAAGGTGCTGCTCCTAACGTGCATAACATGCATGCTTTTTATCTACCCTGCACAGAAGAGTTAATTCAGCTTTCGGCAGTCTGTAGCCTGTGAAGCAAGGAGAGTAACTCCTGGCTGGTTTATGGTTTAAAGCATGATTGAATATACTAACAGGGTTCCATGAAGTACTCATTTCAATATATGTAATGTATTTTTAAAATATTTCACCTCTATACATGTCTCATCCTCTAAATAAGTGGAGCATCTCTATTGCGCTTAAGCAGAAGCAGTAAAGCCCAAAAATACTGAGACAGCACCAGTGATCTGAATCTTGGAATTTTATTCTCTGGTCAATAACTTGTTGATCGTTGTGTGATCGTTCATGTGACTTCAGTTGCTCTTTGTTTCTGTTTCTGTCAAGTGGGGGTATCTATTCATTGCAGAGTAATTTGAGGTTTACAGGGGTTTACAAATGTCTAAGTTACAAAACATCATTGTGATAAGTATAAAAAAAAGTCTTTCCAGGAACATTTTAACTCAGTTGTTCCAATGATCAGTTCCTAACATTTAGATTATGGCAATTAAGGTAAATGCTTTTTGTCTGATCAAGAAGATTATTTATAATCTTAGAAATTTCTAAGACTAGGTTATTTTTGGTGTTTGTATGCAGGTTCTTCTGGGGAAGTATGCAGGGACATCACAAACAGTGTTTAAACCTCACCACGGCAACTGATTTTTCTGTGCTTTATCAATAACATATTTGCAGAACTGCCAGATGGGGAGAGAAGCTGCAGTGAGAAAATAATGGTCAGGTTTGTAGTACAACAAGAAAAAAGTATCAGACATTAGATACATGATTTTAAAAGCATGTTTTGACTAACTTGAAGCATTTCACAAACTTCTTAAATAGAAGCTTTGCATTGATCTCTCTGCAAGAATGACAAAAGGAAAAGGAAGAAAAAAATTATATAGCTAAAGCTGACACAAAGCCTAACCAAATACAATTAATATGGAATACAAATATAGTAAATATTTAGATAGTAAATCTTGTGGTAGTATTGGAGTCAGAAGGTCACTATGAGCTTCGCAGTAAAGATTTCTAATAGGGTATACACAGTCTCTCCTTCCTCCATTATGGAGAAGATTGGTAAAAAAGCAGAGCCTTGAAAAATGTGATTCTCCCAGGCTCTTCTGTATACAACAGCATTAAAAACAAACATTTAAAGACAGCAAACTTGCAAAACCTCAGCGCATTTTTTAACCCATTTTCAGGCAGCATTAGATCAACAACAGAAATAATTGCTGTCAGTTTGTACTTTTTGACCACTAATTCTCTGTATTTCCTGCAAGAAACTTGAGTGATGCAAATGACCTTATTTTTACAGCATGCTTTTATTAAATAGTTTATTATTTTGGCAGACTAATAAAGATTTTGGTATTTGCTTTTATTTGCAATAATATTACCACCACATAAAAAAGGATTTTATGTTCTTTTTGAGGAACAAGGAGGATAAAAGTGTTGATGGATAGTGCAACTAAGGCATCAGCAATGAGCTGGAAATGAGACACATAAATATGAAAGCAGAGCTAAGAAAATAGAACTGCACCCTTGGCCTTTCTTAAAAGAACACGCACATACCATGGTTCATTCATATAGTTACAGAAACTCCTTTTGTTTTCAGTGAGTCACTGAAAATATGCAAAGACTAAAATATTACCAAGATTCTCAGTTATTTGGGATATTTCTGTAGTTAATATGGTCATGAAATGTGTCTAAACATGTAGATAAATGTGTGGTGATGATGCTGATTTCTTCATGGTATATTTTATTTGCAGTATAAATTTGTCCCTCTTTCTAGCTGTATCTTAGCCAAAGGTGGTGAAACAATACTGGTTTTAAGTTTTCCCTTTTTTGCCCCTAGACAGAGCTAATTCTTCAAAGATCAAACAGCTGAGACCTAGTAGCCAGGTTAGACAATGACACACAAAATTTAAAAATGAAATTTATCAGTCCTCTAATCAAAAAAGCCAACATAGCATGTAATAGCATTAAACTTACAGTATCTTGAATGACGGGGTCGTTTCAGATTGAAAAAATTGTGACTAATGTAGTCAATCTGCAATAATCTGAGCTCCTTGACAACTGGTGTGGTTGGATGCTAGGGGTATTCGATAGGGGTATTCGACAGTGCATAAGAGTTGCTCAGCACCTATTGTAATCTGAACCTCAATTCCTTAAGGTAAGGAACATATTTATTCAAACAAATAGTTGGATATGCTTTAGAAATAATTATGTTCCATTGATCAAAGCTACTTAAGGTCTGAATTCTACACCTCCAAAAGACATCTGATACAGAAAAATATGAACAGAGCAAATTCTACATGAAAAAAGGTGAACAGGCAAACAAAACTTCGCCTCATGGAAAATTTTTATCTTCCATTTGCCTTTTCTAAAAGGCAGTAAGTAGGAATCCTAAAGTATGAGTTTCATAGAAGAATAAATCTAACAATTAATTATATGTCAAGGCTTAAGAATCAAAAAACTGCTTATGCCCATTGCCAGTCATTCACTCCCTGTCAGTAGTAGTTCACATCTTTCCTGGGATGGCATCCAACCACAGTGGCATCTAAAATATAGCAGGCTATATTGTTACAGTTGGAGGTGAAATCGAAAGTTGCACCAAACAGAAGTGACAAATTCACATTGCTCTGTGTTGCCTAGCAATAAGAGATGAGTTTATTATGAACACTGGCTCTATCCATTGCAAAGGGGCTTTGTATTCACACCAAAATGCCACTACTTGTACAGGCAAAAGGGGCAAAAATAAAGTGGGCAGAAGGAGGAAACAGCCGTAGTAGTTGTAAGCACTTTCTGTATTTCAAGATTCCTCTCTGTCTCTTAGGAACAGCTCAGGAAGGAAAAAGCAGAGCCTGCCTCTAGCTGAACTCTTGAGATTGGCCAGGTAGCTTGTTACTGATCTTAATCATTCTTTCAAATGCCCTTAGTAGTGTCAGAATATTCAAATACATAAAATCTTTAATGAGTGTTCTTAAAAGCTACACAGTAGCATTGTTTTAATTGTGCAGAGCTTTCAATTTTCTTCAGCTTCCACCCCCTCCCCCCTTCTTTTTTTAATTTTTTTTTTTTTTTTTTTTTTTTTAATTTAAGGAAAAGGACAAGACTTCAGGGAGCTTTTACCCCCTCAGACACCTTGCTGTTTTCCTTTTTAACCACTGCTTATATGGGAAAACATTTATTTCTATCTTGGACATTGGACTATGTCTCTCAACATATTAAGTACCTAACTGTTCAAATAAAAAGGATTTTCAAGAAGTATTTAGGTATCATAGAAAACCTTACCTGGGTACCCACGCACATTTTTAGGCATCTAATAAATTTTAACACTCCACTCAATCGCTCTTATTAGAAAAAAAATCTCAAATGACTGATCTGTTTCTGTGCTTTTATGCCATCTGCATTTTTGACAACTGAATATTTTTGACAGCATGGTCCATTGTGCCCAAGTTCACATCATTTTCTTCCCCTTTCTCTTTTTTAAACATCACATGACTACATATATGATAAGAAAATGGTTTATATCACACATTTTGCTTTACAGATTTACAGCAGATTTTTTGAAGTGACAAAAGTATACAAGAAGTGTTTCTTTTATCAGGATGCATTTATATTATAAAAACAATAGATTCATAAAATGCTGTGTAAGTCAAGTACATTGAAGTTACAAAACAGTTGTGATTTTAAGAGGCTTTTCAAACAAATGCAAAAATTCAGGATGAAGTTTAGAGATGATATAATTTAGGTAAAATAGGATGAAGTCTAGATAAAAAAATTATCTCTTATATTTATGAAATAATTAACTAAAAATGCTAATGTAGAAGTCTCTCCTTAGCTTACATGTTACTAGACCAATTAACTGAACCTGTGAAAGAATGAGAATTTAATTTTTATATTTTCTGTGCAAAATGCAGCTATTGTCTCAGATTCTCATTTATGCAGTAAGCTTTGCAGGTACAAAACTGAGGTACTTAACAATTTGTAAATGTTTTTGTAACTTTGGTCCTTTCTTTATTTCAGATTCAACGTGTTACAAACAAACATATTCCACCTGTTACAACAATCTGGCATATTACTTTCTTGATACGTGATGATACAATACCTCTCAGGTTTGCTGAGTAGCAAAGAGAAATGTAAGCAAATGAAAAGGTTTTCCACTTTCACAGTTTTTTTTCTGCTTGGGGTTCTGTTTGTCTGAGAACTGTATGAATAGAAGCCATATTTTATAGTATTTCTTTAACCTCTGCCATCTGGTGTAGGTTAGTTTTTCCACTGCCAACATATCCTAGAGGCCCCAGTACCAAAATGTTTAATTTCTAAGTAAACATTTGGACTTTATAAATCCAGCTTAAAAAAACAGAGCATTATTTTTTAAAACTATATATTGTATTTGCCACTACAAATGACATTAATAACACATAGACAAGTGTGTGGGTTTAAGTGCTTCTGGCCGTGACTGTTTTCTGTAGCAGAGCTCCAGAGATGTCAGGTCACCCAACATCTTTAATCACTGAGTCATGCTCAGTTATCATGAAGAAACTTGAATATACCCTATTGACATACAGTCTGAAGTTGTGTCAAGGGATTTGCACCACCATAGCCAAAACCTTCCAAATCAAGCATGGTTTCACACAGATACTACTTACCCATGCCAAAGCTTTAGCTGTTCTATTTTTCTCAATATAAACTGGCGTTACTTCACTGCAACAAGCAAGGATTGTTACTACAAAGCAATTTGGGAAAGTAGGCAACCACTTAAAAAACCAAGGAATGCAATAGCAGTATCTCCAGCAACTTCCTTATGTTTGAGGGGAAAAAGAGCACAACAAAAACCAACAAAAAACCACAAAAAACTGTGTGTCAGAATTGTACTATCAAGAAGACAAAGTCCTTTCTAAATTTACAAAAGCATAATGTTGGATTTTGGACTAGCCAGTAAATTCCCTGATCTCAATTTGAAAGCATGCAGTAGTATTGATTGTCCCAAGCTGATTTTTAGTTGGAGAGAAAAACTGAAAAAAAAACAACAAAACAACCAACCTTGCTTCTGCTGAGAATGGGCAGGCATACAGAGTTCATCTTAATCAGTATTCTTCAGAAGCAGACAGTCACTGGGGAAGAAAATAAATAGATAATAAAGATGCATAAGTAATAAAGGAGAACATTTAAAGCTGTGTATAAGCAAGATCTGAAGGGTAAACAAAAGGAAAATAACTATCTTGTTACTTAATTCTGATTTAGAAAAAGGTCTGGAAAAAAACTCAGAAACTCCCACTTCTTTCCATCTCCACCTGGTCAATTTTTTTTTATTTTTATTTTTTTATCTCTAAATTCCAAAATAAAAGTGATAGCTTGGTTTGCCACCTTCTCCTGAAGATTTTCCTACTCCTGAAGAGTATTCAGAAACATGTTTTTGGCACACAGTGATTCCTTCAATGAAAATTTACAAAAGGTCCTTACTTCTTACTGTTTATTCATTTTCTAATTAAACAAGTGTTAAAAACAAAGAACAGTAAATAATCTAATTAACAAGTGGTTCTTTTCTGAGGACTGAGCTGTAGTACAAAAGTTACGCCCATTTAATTGAATTAATTTAGAATCTGACTAGTTTAATCAGTGCAATCTGGTAATGAAGATTCACGATATTTGTTGAATTTAAATGATAATTCTCTTGAGGCATCTGCTGAACAGTAGGGATGAGGAGGTGACGTATCAATTTTCAGCCAATCTGGGATGTGAAATTCTACGTTACTTTGCAAGACCACTAATTGCATTTGTTTTAAAATGCTTAATTATAAACAGCAGCATCAGGGGAATGAAGGTCCTGTTCCTACCATGGGAATAGTGACTTCTCCTACCTGGATGGACACTTGGTTAAATTGTCTCAGAACGAGTCATCAGAATTTACAAATCAGAGCCCACACTGCAGTTGTCTTAGTCATCAGTGAAACTGATCAGTGGTTTAATTTAGTTATTTTCTTATACTAGCTTACTTGGAGGCCATACACGTTTTCACTGTGCTCATTAAGCCTTCTTGTTGTGCTACTCTAGTGGCATAATAGAGTAGGTTTAGCCTTAAGAAATCAGACATGTACCACCAGTCCCTCTTTTTACCTGCCCTCTTCTAAAGTTTTTCCTGCAAACATTTGGTCAGTGTATCTGAGTTTTTTTAAGGACTGATGATGCTAACATTCCTGAAGGTTGTATGAACATAACACCTCTGTGGGAAGAAAAATAAAAATCAGTCAGAGCTTCAGCAAAGACTAGAGTCAGTAGTTACATATTTGGCCATTCATTAAATATGCCTGCCACAACGCTGTCCTGCTGTTTGCCACATTAATAGTGAAAGAATATAGAAAGAATCTGGGAATGTTTTTCATGAAATTACAGGATTTGCCATTACTATCTTAAATCTGGCTGCTAACTCACAACCTCCCCCAGAAGAGACTAGAAGGAGGAGCCTCGGACTTAACTCTAGCATACAAACTGAACTGATAGACCTAACTCCTTCTGAGGGACAGGTTCTGGGCTCTGAATTTCTTCTCTGTATTTCCTACTTAATTACAACCTTCTCAGTTTTTCACTATAATCCTATTCAGATTTGTCTGCAACCAGTCTGCCTGCCAAGCATGGGCTAAGGGTTTCACTTGGCAGCAGAGTGCCACGTTAGGTACTGAAGTGCTTGGCTTTGTGATGACATTGTGAGGCCTTAGGTGTTTTCAAAAGCATGGTAGTGGTTCACATATACACCATAATTGGCCCCATTAAGACCAAAACTCTACCTTTAAATTCTATATAGAAGTTAATTTACCTACCAATGCCAAGTGGTGTTGAAGTAACCAGATTTGTATCAGGAGTGAATTGGTTCCATGATTTAGATTGTTATATTTGCTGAGTACCGAAATCTTACCTAACAATTACAGTTATTTTATAAATGTGATAAGCATACAGGGGACACATGATCATATATCATGTATATGTTTCTTATTTTTATTAAGTGACATACATGGAGAACAAGAACAGCTACTCTAAAGATCATATATAACATATAACTATCCAGGGACAGTGAATATTAAACAATATGTGGATCTTGATAGAATTTTCATTCACAGAACATTATGGACTTCACATAGTTTTGTTTATTGTACAGTGAGTAGTCAAGTAAATTTTCAGACATTGAAAGTGTATTTTTCTATAATAGAAAATTTTAAGCAGGTTTCTTGGCATGCATTTTGTTTGTACTGTGCTTGAGGTTTTTTATGGCATTAGTGGTTTGTGTGTTTGTGCATGTTTGCATTCTGTCTGTTTATGAAGTGTTTCACTGGTACCCTTACACAGCATGTGGTTGGTCGAAGATTATTTTTCATAGCATGTGTAGTCATCACGCGTTTTGCTGAAAGGCTTTTAAACTAAAGTGGGTTAAACACTGCTTATCTGGACTTGCATAAAGAAAGACACACATGTAGGTTGTACTCCTCTTCACAAATTTGATACAAAATATACCTGCACCACTTCAGAGTTGAGAGTGTGAGTTGGTTCCAGTTTTTCCAATAATCATGGCAGTTTGGTATATTTGAGGTTCGTAATTCAATAGAATAACAATTCTATTAATAACTGGAACATTTGTATGTTTTCTTATCCTAGATGTTAAAAATAATTAACAGATTATACATTATATTATAATAATACCATGCATGTAAATATTTTTACGTGAACTACAGAAACAAAAACAAACCCTTGACGAGGATAATTTAAATCACTTCAGTCTGTATTTGACAGATAAATATAGGCAATATTTTCAGGACCCACAGGCAGGTTTATGAAATTAATCAGTGAATTACACTGGGTTTAGGGTGTTAGTTGATACTTTCCCTCGTGTTTTGAAAGTATAGATTGGTCAGCATGTGTCTAACAAGACATTACAGGAATACTATTTGTAAAAAAAATAGATACTAAGTAGCTCTAGACACAGACATCAGTTCAGTAAGGATTTTATGAATGCTACAGAATAAAAATACTGTTGCTTTGTTTAGATGCCTCACTGCTACTTTAAGAACATAATTCTCCCCACCAATCTTGTCCTGCAGTTCAAGAAACTCTGAAGAAATTACTGAGAATGTGCATGAAACTTAAAAGAAACAGAGCTGACCAATAATAAATACTTATGAAAATTGCACTTGTATGTACAATTTCATTGCTATTTTTACTAAAGTTCTTCACAGCTAATAAACTCCATGTATCAGTTCCGATTTTTTTTTTAGAATAATTTTATACATGTATACCTCTCCTCTTCCTACCAGAATAATATTAAATACTTTAATGATATTTCTTTTACATTGCTCAAGTATTCATTCATGAGAGCTTAAAATACATTTCATTATCTGTCTTTGAATATGTGAATAAATTCAGTTAATATCAGTGAAAACATTTCATTTATGCTGTGCACATTTTTTATCTACTTTCTGAATGTAAAATATTGTACTGCTGTATCATGTATAACACCATGCTGTGCTGCACAGCTATAGTTGCTTTTTATGTATACTGCTATAGGATACAGTGAGATAGTTGCTTTTTATGTATACTGCTATAGGATACAGTGAGACCTTTGCTTAAGAATAATTATTTAAGAGACTTTAAGTGAATTAGAAAGAAGATAGCTAGAGGTAGAATTCAGACCCTCCAGCTAATCTTTCTGCTTGTAACATGCCATACCTACGCTATTCCTGAGAAACCTAAATTCAATCCATAGAAAATAACATTTCTATGCCTCAAGACATAGGAGCCATTCATACAGAAATGAGAAGTAAAATGTGTACAGAAACTTTACATCCTATGACAGTAGCAGCAGGTTCATAGTGTCAGGAAGAAAAAAAAATGATGAAAGGAAGCCAAGCCTGACAAACTGAATTGTGGCTCATCTGAGTGTTGTTGAACTTTGTTTCACTAACAAATCAGTGGTATTTTTTCCTTCTAATGAAATAATAATTTATAGTTAAATAAAGGGAAAATCATTAAAGTCCATTCCTATCACCATAATATACTGAAGTAAATGTCTACGCACTATATAAATTCCTAGATCTTGGAAACTGTATAGGTATTCCTTAATATTTTAAATTCGGAGTAGAGAAGGGATTTTAGTAAAAGCAAAAGTTGATACAGTGGACTGAATTTTGCAATAATTTGTATGGAAATATGTATCCATGCAGAATTGATGTAAAAATCCAAATAATGACTATATAAGAAGTACCATATTTCTATGTAATAATATACAATATTTTATAGAATGGAGTACATGTATTCTATATTATTAAGTAGAGAGAGTATACATAGCATATCCATTGTATATAGTACATTCATAATAACATAATGAATATAATAACATAATGAACATAATAACAAGAGATGAGCCAAGACAGAACTATTCATTTTGGGCTTTGTTCACATACTGGCTCATATGCTAACTGTTTACACATATCATATTTTGATAATATTCTTAAAAAAATATTTTTATACTGTAAAGAAGATCTATGTAATCTGGGTGTTCTTGAAAATAAAACTTAACTTTTATGTTTGTTATGGTTTAAGCCCAGCCAGTAACTCAGAACCATGCAGCCACTCACTCACTCCTCCCCTTCTTTCCCCCCCGGCTCCTGGAGGAATAGGGATGAGAATTGAAAGAATGTAAATCCCATGGGTTAAGAACAGTCCAGTAACTAAGGTATAACACAAAACTACTATTGCTACCAGCAGTAATAATAATGATAAGGAAAATAACAAGGGGCAATTTAAGTGTTTTCAATATTTTAGACTGGATATCTTTCATTCTGTGCAGTGAGAGTACTACTGGAACAACAATTTAACTTCCAGGAAAGTTCAGCAGATCTTTTGGGGCTTAAAGCATGTAAGAAGCCAGGCACTATCCAAGTGAGCATGATGTTTACAACTCTCCAGAAAGCATTTTTAAACCCTGAGATAGTGTTTTTGATTTTGCAAACAATATTACAATTACTGTCTAAAATTTTGCTTTTAATATATGAAAACATCCAAGGGATTGAAAATGTGTTCTGCTTCATTATGTGTATTGTCTTCAGACATCATTAACCACTAAAAGTTACTTCAGTTTCAGGTGTGACTATATGCTATATAAGGAATCAAGCAGCTAGTTAATTATTCACTAAAAAAAACCCCAAACCAACCGAATCACCCAAACAAACAAACAATTCAAAACCCACCAAAAACTGTCCTTCACACAAGAGGACACTTTTCATGATATTTCCAATGAACTGGAACTTCTGGCTTCAAATGATAATCCAAAACCTTGCGTTTTCTCTTGGAACTGGGTCAGTTTTTCTAGCCTTGATAGACTTGGCATCCTTTCTCCAAACTGAAATATGCCAGCCATAGTACTTTTTCAGCAATATAGTTATACAGAAAATCTTTGATAAGGCCACATAAGCAACATTTGCATTAGACATCCATGAACCTGCAAGGTTATGTGGCTGTGAGTAACCCCTTCTGCCATTTGATGTTACTGAGACTTTGAAAATCTTGACCGTGAGACAGACTTCTTTTTCCCCCAGAGGCTCAACATTCTTTTTGTGCTACATTTTTCAGAAGAACTCTTTGTTTGAAGAAGCTGGGCAGGGTAAAGCTGGCAGACTGGAACACTGCCCTGATGTGTTGTGACAGACATGTAATCTGCCATTTGACCACTGGTTCACACATCAGTGTTAATGTGAATGTGACACCTCTCAGCATACTGTTAATCAGGCATTACTCTTCTGTCTAAAATGTGGAGATGTGGAGTAGACTTTTATTCTTTTTAGAAGACTATGCAAAAAAAATCTAGTGAAATGAAAATTTACAGCCATAAAGGCAAACTGATTGACAGCTGCAAATCATAGTCACAGCAACATTGATATATACATATTTATAGATCCCTAGATTTCAAAACTAAAAAGGATCATTAGAACATTCTGCTTAATCTAACACATTCTTATGCAAAACATGCAAGGAGTCAAACATACAGTCCCATGTCAAGTGTAAGGAAACCTAGAAGATGGTCTTCCGTATTCCAGAAATTAGATCAATTCAGCTTCTTTTCCTCACTAACACTTTTTTTGTCTTCTGGGTTTTGTTTTCTTTTCTCCTGGTGTTTCATCACCAAAGTGCCCAGGAGTTCATCTGCTTTCATTCAACTGAAATGCATGTACCAGATGGTGCAAATAGCCCAGTATATTTCAATCCTGTATCCATGTCAAAAAAACAGGCAGACAGCTGCAATTCTTGGTTGCTGTACCTCATGGTATCAAAGGCTGGCTAAGAAGAGTGACACTACTTGACAATGAATAAGATTTTTCAGGTCTGGCAGGGAAGTTGCTTTGGAAGCTAAAATCCCTCTTCTTCTCTGTAGGAGTTGCTTTTCATGATTAATTAATTGTGTTTACGCTAACTTACAAAGGATGTAAAGATATAAAAATAGAGTTACAGAAATGAGTCTTGTTAGGATAATTTATAGTAACCGTTTCATCACCTGTCTTCTGAGTATATTACATACTTGCTTGTTAGAATTATAATAGAAATTGACCTGCATTATAAAGTTCTATACAACACTCTTCAGCATACTTTTACAAGAGGACTGTTGCAATCTACTTTTGCTGTGTGAACAGACTAGACCACTGGTCTTATGTCCTGAAATTTGAATGTATCTTAAGTACTAGGGAGTGCAGTGAAGGTAACTAGCTGCTTTCATCTGGTAACAGCTGCTTAGAATTTGACCACAAGACTTTCAAAATATCTCTGTAATATAGCCTTACACCTCAAAAACCATAGCTCTAGAAAAATGATTATATGAGGTTTAGAAGAGTGGAGGGTTACGTTTGTCTTGGAAAACAGAAACTGGAGTTAGTAGTTGAAAGCTGTTTGCGGCAAGGGTTAATATTCACTCTGTTGGTTTTCTTACTCCTAGGTGCTATAACTAGCACAGAGTACAAGAAGAGTTATACCTTTGTATTCATTCTTCTGCCATGTTACTGAAATAACAGAAAACTCGTGTGATACCTTTGGACAGCAATGCAGTGCTTTCTCACCCTGTCCTCTGTCATATCTACAAGAACATGTGTCCTTTCAAGACCTAGGCAAAATATTCTCCTGCTTGCTTCAGAGTTACCTGTGCATTTTTTTATCTTCCCCTTGTTTACAAGCTGGGATATAAGAATTTTAAAACCTACTGGAACATTCTGGTTTCACTAATGTTAGTGTTCTGTGGGGCGATTTATACGTGGTCCAGGGAGGGACATATAGAACTCATTTACTTGTTTAACCTCCCCATCAAGTTTTAAAGCTTTTCTCTGTATTTTTTATTTTATTGAAAATTCATCATTGTTCATCCCCAAACAATTTAATTTTTTGTTTGGTTTTTTTTTTACCACTGAAGAGACAGAGACCTGATTTGGAAAGCTATCTTCCTTCCTGATCAAAGAATTGCAGGGCAGAACAGAGTACCACAGAAACATTCACATAGCTGAAAGGGCTGTCTTATAAAGAATGATAACAGTTAGTTGCACATTCATTTTGCATAGGTGTAAGTGTACCACATATATGAATATTCTTGTTGACAAATCTATTTATGTGTATGTGTATATGTATTCAGAAGCTCTGGTTTGCCTCCAGTCATTGTAGGTGACTCTTCTCATGTGCATTATAGTTACAAAAGTATAATTTTAAGCAGAGATAATACTGAAAAGAATTGTTTGTTTAGCTAAAGGCAAGTAATAGGTTAGGTAAGAATCATTAAACAGGCCATAACAGCAATTTATATTCACTAGAAAGGTGTAAAAAATAGGGCAGGAGATAAATGTTATTTAATGTGATAGATAGGAGTGATATTAAGACTAGTTGAATAAAAGTAGTGAAAGAAAGTTTAGGCTGTCTACCTGAAAAAATCTGGGGAGCAAACTAGTTGCACTAAATGACTGTATAATCTCTACGGGGAAGCATTAACAATCCAATTGCTTGAGATTTTTGAGAGGTCAAAGGATCAGCAAAATACGTGGTGGGGAAGAAGCTTGAATTGGCAGGTAGATGGATCACCTGACCTATTAGTTCTTTTCTATTGCAAACTTCTATGACTTTATGTGGGGAAAATTCCTTTTCAACCCACGCTGGCAATCTGTTTATGTTCTGAAGTATGATGATTGACATCCCTTTTAACTTTTAACCTAGAGAATGTCTCTGCAAGTGTTATTCCTACATATAAATGTCTAATGCTTTTAATAAAAAAAAAAAAGTCTCTCAATTAGGGGACTGTATCCATGTGCAAATGCAGAATGGAGATCACAACAGAGTCTGAGGTGTTATAGCGGCATGGGCAGAACTCCCACTCAGGAAGGATGGGATGTTGAGAAGGAAAAGGGAGCATTTGGGGCTTAAAGACTAGAGAGACAGTGGAGGCAAACAAGTGAAAATTGGATTAAAACAGTCAGAAAGAAAGGTATCATTTTTGTTGAAAGGGGGAATAAGAAAATAAGAGAAATGTGGTGGTAAAAAAGTATAAGAACAGAGAAGTGAGATAGGAAGGGAGAACTAATTTATGGAGTAGAAGAACAAGAAGAACAAATAACGATGTGCTCCTGTTAATATGGTGACAGAGTACTTCCTATCTGTAAGTGTTTACACTTGGTTCATCCACATGAAAGCTTTCTTTTTTTTTTTTTTCAAACAGTGTAATACTTAGTAAGCATCTCTGAAGTACAGTGTGTGTATTTTTGTAACAAACAGTGTATTTCACAACTAAACCCCAGCCTATCCACCTTTCTTGTTAAAGCCCATCAAGAGATAAGAGCTTGTATAAAACTATAGCACCCTAGTAGAAAGAAATGTCATATTCTGCCAGTCTTTACTTCATTTTGCCCTGAATTGATGGACTGGTGATGGGTGGGAAAACATCACGAAAGAAATTCTTAAGAAATGCTAAACTAGCAAAACTTAATATATTTAAATAATATTACCAAAAACGTTCTTCAAATTTTATGGCATTAAACTAAAGCCCAGACTATAAAAAGACAAAATTATTACAGAGATTTCCAGTTACTCAAAAATATCTTTGTGATGTTACTTGTTCTGACTTAAAGAACTTTGTTGAAGCATCAACTTCATTTCTGTTGAGGGCTGTAAAAAAGATTGAAGCCGGGGCCTGGAATATGAACAAACAATGCTTCTAAGTTAGTGCCCCACAGAATATTTTAAAATTATTTAACACAAATCATCTCAGTGTCAACAACTCATCACAGATAAACTATCTAATTAACAGAAGCCATCATAGTATTTGAGAACTCAGTCTTGGCTCAGTTGATATACCAGAAGGGCACTCCTTGATAAGCAAAAATTATAAAGGAAGGTTTAAAAAACATTACTGCCTGAAAGTAGCTTCGTCTTAGTTTTAAATTAACCCTCTGCTAGGTTGGGGTTTTTAGTTTGTTTGGCATTTCTTTTAATCTCTATGAGATAACAAGCACAGGTTGACCTCATATTCTTAGGTATATTCCATGCTAAGATTCTGTGAAATTGGCTATTTTGTGATGCAATATTTTTTTAGTGTCATAGACTTGAAACCATGCCAAAATGACAGCTCAGTTAACAAAAGTGTCCCCAGCTTTCGTAACCACTTCTGAGACAGTTTTATCCCACTTCCTTAAAATTGTAAAGGTTGTCAAAATCTTGAGGTTATAAAACTTTACTGCAAAACATTTTTAGGCATCAAAACATTGACTGGTTCTTACAGCACCAAACCTGCCACTGACTGGAATCCAGGTGCTTCATTTCCCTATATGAAGTCTGTGGGGAGAGAAAGCTGACAATGGGATCCATAAAACCATAACATAGACTAAATGTTATCAAAATAGCTCGTGGAAAATAGCTGCAAAGAGAGATTTCTCCTAAGTCTCTGGGGGGTAATATTTACATGGTTAGATTGCAGGGAGACAATGTAGGACAATAAAATTCATTATCGTAAAACTGCTCCTGAAAGCAGTCTTTTTCACAGAGGAAATGTGCAGTAACAGTAGGTAAGAGTGAAAGACCATTTTCTTTCCATCCCACCCCAGGGTATGGCAGGCATGGGTCCAATCACCTCTTCTGCCTAATGGCTATCTGAACATGTTCCTTCCAGATAAATGATGTGGATGCTCAGCTGTAGGACAATCTGAAGTAGTCCCTCATGCTTGCTTGTAAAACAGTACTCCTGGTATGGAGTGATTGAACTCATTATGCCAGAGTGAAAAGGGAAGACATTGTGTCTTCAAAATGCCACTGATAAAATGCCAGTGTACAAAAAGCAGTGCAAGGACATTCTACTCACATCAAATAGAAGGTTTTATTTGTTAGGTTTTGAATGGTGCATATATTTTTGCTGGTCTTTTTACTCCATGAAACAATGAGAGATGTAGCCTGTGTCTCATGGTAATAGTTTTAGTTTCCTCACAAATGTTATGCTATCTCTCCAGTGAATAATTTAAATTTCTCTCCCTCTTGGCTGTGATCTTTCCCCACAGTGCATATTATCCAAGAAGAACTGATAGAAATTAGAAGATTTTTTCAGCTGGTTCCACAACTATCAGGTGATAGTCTCAGAGGATTTTGGTTCTTCCAGGAAACTTGCAGGACAACTGCAAAAGGGAAAGTCTTGAGTAGCATGGTAAGAAACACTAATGTATAACAGTCTGGTAATTATAGGAATTATATTTCATGTCTGAGCAAAAAGGCTACCAGTATGAACTCTGTAATATGGAGGGGGTAAATAAGGGACACTAAACTGAAGGGTTTTCCTGAGTAACACTGCAGAACTGTTTTGGTTTTTTTTGGAACTGAAATAGATCACACTCCTGACATCAAGTGTTGCAAGAGAACAGTTTATCCTTAGTTATTAGTTCATTCCTAGAGCATTCCCATGTTTGAACAAAGTATGTTATCCACCATCTTAGCAAATAGAAATGCTGAGTTTCCAAAGTCTTTTAAAAAGAGTAAAAAATGTGATGAAAACTGAATAACCTACAAGTGTTATTCCCAATATATTATTCAGGTTTTAAACCTTGATCTGACTGAGATGTAGTGTCACATATATGGGATTATTTAGGCATCTAACTCAACTAGCTACCTTTGGAAATTTGAGCTCTAGTCTTAAAAATAAATGAACAGGAAAGTAAACAGTAATATACATATGCATTATAATAATAATAATAAAACCTGTCTTAATTTTTTCATCAAAACACTGTATAACCCAAAATTTTTAGGGGAGTAATGAGAATATGAGTTGTTTTCAACTGAAAATGCTTGGAAATAAATGTTTCTATCTTTCTTTGAAAATTTTGAATGCTATGAATTTTGAAAAGATTTCTTACAGTCAATTAAATAAAAATTATTGCTTGGTTTCAATTCTGTCTAAGTTGCCAGAGTTATTGAGGAAGGCTATGATAAGGAAAACAGTAAGTCATAATGATCAATTTAATGGTGTCAACATGTCATACAAAGAATCAAATGTAGAGAAATTAATTTATTGATCTTGGCTTTCACCTGGCATTACAGTAGAGGTGATGTTATTCTAGGAAAGTTTTGGTAAGGAACGTAGGAGTACTGACTTGAAAGAATCTACAGAGATCACTGAGCCTTAAATGCAGGCAGCTTTCTAATAGATCTGGAATACATGCCAGTGTAACCCTATCACCTCTAGTAAAATAGACTGAAAAAAATCACAAAAGCTGTCAGCTGCTGAGGGAACATAGCTGGCAAGACCAAAACAATTGACAGTGTGTTTGGTCTGCTCCATATACAAAGTTTTGTTAGACATTTATCATTACACAGGTTTACACAACTTGATGTATAGTTTCCTTTATGTTGTTAGAAGACTATTTTACTCAGTAATACTCCAGAGAGGCTTCTTCATGTACTGCATTCACCACATACAGAGAAGGAGCGTAAACAGATATGGTTGTATTACCAAAGTCTCTTCTGAGTAGAGAGGCACCCTATCTTCAGTACTTTCTTTCATATTTAATGAATGTAAGTTCTGTTGAAGTTAGCAGCAGTAATGATAGTGACATTCTTGTACATTCCAGAAAAGGTACATATTATCTCAGATAAGACTTGTGGAAATAAATAATTTTTTCAGTTTCCTGGCAGTTCCAGATAATGATTTCAGATCAATTCAAATTAATGGCAGCTCTTGGACTATTTTCAATGTTTAACTTGCACAAATATTGTTTCACCACACATAGATATGCACAAAGTTGATGTTTTCAGAGGTCTTCTCCAAGTCTAAGGAAGCTACTACATATATATCCTGCTGTCTTGAACAGTTCAAACAAGATGTAACAACCCTCATAATTTCATAACAATGTTATAATTATTAATAAATTCTAACTGACCTCAATGAATTTGTTTCTACAAAAAGAATAGCAAAATCCTAATAAAAAACCAAATAATTACACCACCACCACCACCAAGCCACAGGAACATTAGGTTTGCCTTTAATCCACCTTTGTGATGTGACAAGCTAGGTAAATCTAGTTTAAGTGAAAAGACTAATTTTGTTGAAAGATTATTCATTAAAAATGGACTTTACATTATATATTAAGTGTTGATTTGGATTTACACATACTTTGCATCTACAATGAACACATGAAACAGAATGGCTGGAGTCAAAAACTGCTCTAGACCATCACTGTATTTTCCTGAATCAGACACTAGCAGCATGCTGAAACAGTCTTTCATAAAGGTTTAAAAATGGGTTGGTTTGAACCTGATAAATGTTAGAAAAAGGGCTAGCTTTCTGGGGATGGTTCTATCAAATTGGGATTAACATTTTTGACTTAGTCCCTTATGCTTCTGAAGAGGCTGACATAATTTAGTGGCTGTGAAAGTAACACCTTTGTCAGTTTCATTGTACTTCATTTCACCTTCTCATTTGCGTCTTTTAAGAATAAGATGGCTAACTGAATACAGTAATCAATGTGCCATCGATTTATATAATGCAATTGTAATCTTCTCTTTTCTATTCCATTCTTAACACAATTTAACATCTTATTTGAACAAGTCTCTTCATTGAGCTGTCTAAAGTAATGCCTAGATGTTTTTTTCCTGGGAGGTTACAACTAATTCAGGAGATATTGTTATGTATAAATACTTTAGACTATTTCCACTAATGACTTTTAGGGAGGTCTTATCTTTGTTGAGGCTTATCTGCTACTAAGTTGTTCAACCAGTTATTTTTGCAAAATTCACCTAAAGCTCTTTATAGTTCCTTAATTTAAATGATTCAAATGAGTTTACAATTTCAGCTGCTTTTCTACATTTAGTCTTTAACCTGTTTTCAATTTCAACATACAGAGTAAACAGTACTTTTGCCAAAACTGCTTTTATGTAGTTAACTCTGTGTTTCTTATACTGGAAATAAGAATTCTGTTGCTGTTCTGTTAGCCTATGATGATCTAGTCACAATACAAACAACCATCAAATAGGATAAATACCTAAGAAATACCTAAAAACTACTTATTATAAACCTCTGCAAACCTGACATACATAGCAGTCTAGCCATAGCTGCATGTCACAGCATTGATTTATCCTCTTAAAATTGGTCTTAATCCTAGCATACTTGTCTTAGTGTCATTACGCCTGTATTTCTGATATTATCAAATTTTTAATAGAAAAGATTTCAATAACCTTATCTGACTTTTGTTTTACTGTAGACATTTCTGCTGGTATACGTGAATTAGTTTACAACTAAGTCACCCATGTCAAAACTACACAGTAGTGACTGAAATTGTGCTGGCAATGTAGAATATCTTGAAAGGGGGTTTTATATTTTTGGCAAGCAATGTTTCACCTCATTGTCTCCTGCAAAGAACTGCTTGAACATCTCTGTAAAATTTGAAATAGTTGGAAAGATTTACAGAATTATGTTCCATGATATCTCTTCTTAAAACAAAGAACTTAAATAATAATAATACTGCAGGACAGCATTCTGATTTCTGCCATTTTCACTCCTTTTTTTTCTGTATTTTTCTAGGGCATGTACAGAGGAGTCCTAATCCATGAGCCAGTCTCTTCGGTGCAATCACAATACAAGTAAGCAGTAAACACAAGAGATGTATCTGTTACTATACCACTTTTAGGTTGCATTCTGTTTCTGTGTTTAAGAGTGTTAACTGTTACTGCGAAGCAGGTCACTGTTAAATGATTTTCAGGACAACCTAACTACCTGTTAATATATGTAGAAGCAAGTTCAATTATTTTAATGTTCTGTTTCTTCAGAATCTGGAGACAGGTGCAGTTACATATACACATGTAACTGCATTACATTGCTGGATTTCCTAGAATTTCCCTCGTTAAGTATTTTTTTTTCATTAAATCTGTCCATTCAACCTTTGTATAATAGCTAAGGGTAAAGAATCTTCAGCCTTTTCAAAAGACAAATCTTCTGCTATAAACAGCATGCCGTTACAACTCAACTGATTGCAAAGAATTTGGATTGCTGTGTGATTCAAGTCTTTCATTGAACTGATATCATCCACTCAACCTCAGCAATACCTTAGAGAAATACAAAGCAGAGTAACTGTCTTTTATATTATACTCACTCAGTACAAGAATAATAGAGATGCCATGAACATTGCAGAGGTGTCACATTAGCTGCTCTGTGCTAGAGCTGAACTTAATAAAGGAAAGAGAGCTTATTGTTAATTTTTTTTTTTACAAGTATGGAATACATGAACACTGCTTACAAATGAGCCTTTTTTAGTTTTAAACACATTTCCTGAAGTAAATAGTATATTTCCCTAATTTTCATGTCTTTTGGTATGCTTCCAAAAAACTTGGAAGTGAATTAGTGTGCAATTTGCATCCAAATCTCAGCCAAGGGGATGTGGTTTATTATAATACATGGCCCTCCTAATTATTGAACAGCCCGAGAAAACTAGGCACAATGTGCATCTGTTATTGCTTGACCACACTGCCAAACATAATTTGGCAAGCACAGAAATGTACATTGAGCAGACCTACAGTCTAATTTGCATTAGTTTGTAGTAATTATATGAAAGCTATAACTGAACCAAGCTTGTCCTCTCTTTTTAGATCACACCATTCTTTTTGAAAAGAAAAGAAATCTCAAGCAAATATCCAAAACAGTTAAATAGCACACACATACACAACCCTGAGAAATTCCTTGTTTGCACAGTAGACTCTTTCAGTATTATTTAATCATCATCCAAATGTTATTTCTGTGCATTCTGTAAAATAGAAAAGCTTCCCCCCCCCCCCCGCATTTTTATATAGGCTTTTCTGTGTTTTCCTTTATCTCCATTCAGAAATTTTTCATCTTTTCTGCCAGATTCTAAAACCCTGTACAATTCACCCTGTAACTGGTGATTAAAGTCAATGACATTTTTTAATTCAGTTGCAAAGGAGGAAGGGGAGGAAAGTCCTGCCTTTCATAATTTGCCTTTGTCCCTTTCCATAGTCATTTAATCCAAACTTTACTCTGACAAAAAGGAAGCATTTCATGATAAGTCATCTTGTGTCACGTTAATGCTGGACAGCAGTGGCCAAAGCCTGGGGGAGCCTGAATGTTATGGTAAAAATACCAGTAGATTTTGGCCTACAGAAGTTCCAACAGAAAATTCTTGCTTCTTCCCTTATTTTTCTAGTTAAATTACATTTTTGGATATACAGACATATACATCCTGGCTCTGTATAAGAGGTGATAGGAAATCTAAACTAAGTAGATGAGGAAATAGAGCAGAATCTCATCTACAGAAATTATAGTTTTATGACAACTGTTGTGTAAATAAAGTATTTTCATGAAGTGCAAGAGGATAGGGCATAAAAGGGATGAGAAAGAGAGCCAGATTCTATTCCCATTAATATGAATGACAAAAACTACTATTCACTCCAACAGCCAGGACCAAGCATAGAGGAAGGAGAGTTTTTTCTCCCCTTCTTTAAGTAAACACTGGCATTTTCTGCTTCAGCTGCAGGGGCTGAGAAGAAGAGGCACAGTCTTTGTTGTTGGTAAACAGCTTGACATTTCATAACATTGGACCAGTCATAGAGCTTTCAATCTAGAGTCTGAGTATGAAGAAATAACTGTATATTAGCTATGGAGTTAGGTATTCTCAGATAATTTAGAGTAATTATTAGCTGGCATATCCAGAGTCACATACAGTTACTGTGAAATGACCATACGGAGATTATGTAAATGAGTTTCCAAGAGTGAAAATGCAATCAAGAATAAAAGTGAATAAAACCTGTGGAATATCGCTGAATGAGTGAAAACTACTTCTACACTCTGATTACCTGCTCAAATCTATTTTCATAAACAAAAGCAAGCGTGAAATGAATTAGAGGGGAAAAGAAACCCTAATGAATGTAAGTTACTTCCAGTTACAAATGGCATTTCACAGTTGACCAAAAGACACCTAATCTGCTTTTATATAGTATGCAGAAAATAAAGGTACATTTGCTTATACAATACCTGCTGCAAAACTTTATTTTCAATTTTATTTTTTAATGTAGTTCTACAATAAAATACTAACTGCATAAGAAAACAGCAAGAAATTAAAACAGAGCAAGTCTTTTTCCACATATTTCAGTGGCTGAAATAAAGCAATGGAGGAAAGAGCTGGGGGAGGGTGCTGTAAAGTAAAACTGCACTGTTTTATTAGCACCAGAAACTGCTCCATAATGAGCAGTCTATCTTTATCTAGTTTGATGGTATTTGGGGTTTTTGTTTGCTAATGGAATGATTAACTAACTAAAACCCAATTTTTTAATAGTTATTGCTGCTAATAAAAAACAAGAAGTAGATTTGGTTAAAAATGCAGGGTTGTTTTATCTTTGTTTCTTGTTTTGTTCTTTCATTGATATGAGAATACTACTCATATTTGCACAGGCAGGGCCAGCAATAAAATTCCTCTTCTCACTGATCCCTACTGTTATTGAAACATTTTCTTGTAGATATCAGTTTTACTATAGTTCAGATATTTTGCCAGAAGACATTCTTGCACTTTACATATTACTTCTTTAATACACATAACGCAAAGTTTTCTATGCTGCAGGCTCCTTATGAAAAGGGATTTGACATGCCTGGTTTTAAGCTTCTTCTTCTAATAGCCATATTCAAGATAACTACCAAATAAAAATCACTTGGTTTTTGGAGCAAGAAACAAAAAGACTTCAATACTCAGAAGGTAGCATGAAATTAATAAATTTGGAATTAAAATCTTTTTCGCCCATTGTCTTCATTGGTTTTCCCTTATCAAAAGGCTACCAAAAGGTAGCCATATTCATCCAACTTCAGATATATCTAGAAATATGTGCTGTTTCAGAGAATGTTAGGTTTCTACTCTGAATTGCAAGGAACAGCCACTGAACTACATTCAGTTCTTACTTTGTAGTTAAACACCTTAAAATACCATGTTAAAACCACAGTTTTGGAGATACATATGCAAACCACTTCCTGTTAGTGAAAGCCTGCAGAGATGTATGTGCTACACAGTACATATATGCATTTCCCTTCAAGAAACTGATGGGCTTGTAGTGGTGCATGAGCTGTGTCTGTGTATTACTGGGAAACAGATGTCATGTGAACTTCCTGCAACATGACTTCCTAGGAAGTACTCATTCTCAACTTTTGCAAGTTGCTGCACCACAGTTCTACAGTCATTTCTGGCTGCACAGTTAGACCTGGTATCATTACTTAGAAAGAGCCTTTTGAGTGAATAGGCTGGTTTAATGACATGTAGAAGACCTATTGGAACCTCCCAAAATTTTGAGCAAGGATGGCTAAGTCTAACCTCAGTTAGGGAAATCACAGCCTTGAAATGAACAGTTTGGCATGAGTGAAAGTTATCTGGCTGGGAACTGTTTTAGAAAATATGTCTCCAAACATCCTGCTGTAACAAGGGTGGCACACAGAGTGGTAGGAAAGACACGGAAAAGAGGGACTTGCATTTTAGTTTTCTCCTAGGATAGCTCCTATTGTCTATCTTTTCTCTGGAAAATAATTTATTTTCAAGATTCCCAAGCAGGAGAAAACTTTCTCTTTAAACTACAACCAGTCTCTAAGGAGTAGAGCTCGTAGTCAGTAGTCACACTTGATAAGAGTATTTTTACACTGAAGGTTTATACTGAAAATGTGTATCATTGCCTACTATTATATTAGTATCTTTATTTAACTTCTCCTGTTTACAAGCCCAGCATCAATTCTCTTAGTTACATAAGTGTAAATCCTACTTTGTTTTTTTAATGCCATCATGTAGCCTTTTTGCCATCAGCAGTAAATATTACATGTGTCAGTGAGGTTTTCGGTATACCTGTTTAGCTAAGTCTTCTTCAGAATGTGTTTAGCTGTGTCTGTGAAAGCTTAGTGACTCTACTGAGCTGTGGAAGCAGTAGCAGGCTGGAATTCACTAAGTGATTCAGCTGAAGCTAGGTAAATGCAATCAAGTATGGTGCAATCAGGCTTAGCTGTGTGGTATGTAAATAAACAGATTGTGGACATGAAGTGATGCAAATGAAATTATTTTCACTACAGTATTGCAGATAAGAATGAATATGTGGAGGGGCTAAAAATCTAAAGAACCACTTTCAGAATAGATCAGAGGAATATATTCACTCCTGCAGAGTTTCATTCTGTTCCTGATGTGTATGTCTATGTCCTAGAGATACTAATGGAAACTTGTTAATTTTAAGACTAAAGGCATCTCTAGGTTATCCAGACTATTAGATCTTCATATAAAAAAAGCACATAAAATTTTATCTTATGTTTTTTTTCTGAGCCAACTTACTTTTATCAGGTACCACACAGGCACCATCTATCTAAACTATCCAAACCCTACTGGCAAGGAAGTGCTATGCAAAATAACAAAGTATAAGTTATCAGAAAAGGGGAGTTCCCACACCTTTATCTTTAACATTTTTTATAGGAAACAAAAAAAAGGCAGGTTTGGATTAAGCATGTATTTCAGGGAGAATAAAAAAAGCCATCCATTTCTGCTGAAGATATTACAGGCAATGGAGAAATTAGCACTTGCTGAGTTAATTTGTTCCAGGAGTTAGTCACTGTCAGTGTCAGGAAAACAAAATAAAACTAAAATCTTTGTTTCTTAGGCTATTTTTAATTTTAGTGACTTGGTCTGCTCTTTCTGCTAGATGAAACAGCTTTTTTCATACCTGGCAATCACATATGCAAATCCGGTGTCCTTGATGCTTTTGAAGAACTAAGCAGGACCAGCTGCTTAAGTCTACTACATGAAAACAGTTTCAGCTTTGACTGTAATTAACATATTAATGGTTCATAATTCATAATATAATTCATTGTAATTTCTATGAATTTTTTTTTGTGTATACATGCAAAAGTTTATACATTGTGCATACTTCCTTTGGGTTTCTCTTTTCAGGAAGTATTTCATATAAAAACTATCGCTTTTCACAGATATGGAAGGAGATATAAAGATATTTTCAGACTTTGTGAGTGTAGAACTGTAGAGGGAAGATTCTAATTTGGGTAGCAGGTAATTAATACAATGTTCTCTTGCAAAGGCTGTATTATCATTGTTAACTGTGTTATTTCTTTTTATGTTTTGTCAATATAATGGCAGATGTAGGCCTGAGGTTAACCTTGACTAGCTACATTAAACTGAAATTTGTCTCTTCTTGTTTTCACTAATTTAGAAAAGTTTACATTGGTTGATGTAAAATACATCATTTCTCAGCAGTGAAAGACATAGCCTGAATCTTCAGACAGTGTGAAACAATAGCTCTAAGGGAAATGTAAATTGCTTGCATTCACTTCTGTGATGCTACAGTTCTGACACTGAATCCTAAAAGGTAACATTTTAAATGTTTTATCAAAATTTGGTAGGAATGCATTTCTTCAGTCTTCAGTAACACATTTCCTGTTTACTTTTTCTACAACAGGATTATCCATGAGAATGCTCTTACAGCCTAAGAAAAGTGAAATCCACTTGTTGAAGGGCTTATCATGCATTTAAATATTTAATTTAATAGAATTAAATATCATGTCTGCAGGACTTCAGACTGACTACTAAACCAATGAGTGTTAGACACAGAGCAACCCCATTTCTCCTGCAAACTAAAGTACAGGCTGTAGTAGAATACATATGGCCTTGAATTGCTAGGTACTATTATAAAGTGAATTTAGAAACCTATCTTGTAGTATTCAAAACTTGTAATTTATTCCAGTGTGTCTTATAATTCTCCTAAATATGACTAAAGAAACTCAATCATATGATTTACAACTTAAAGCTGACATAGCAGGGATTACATATGCACACATAATTAATAATCAGTGTACGCTGTCTTTGTATGTCACAGAATACAATACTTAATACAGATGTAATGTCTTCTGTGAATATTTAAACATTATGTACTACTTGATCTATTTGCTTAACTGGGTGATCATGCTAATAAACTCAGAGATTAAATTATTTACAGGAAACAGAAAGAAGGTTCACAAAAAAAAAACAACCCAAAAAACAAACTAATTTTATTTTTAATGTGAATGAAAGAAAACGGTTTATCTATTCTCTTAGACTTCCATGTATCTTTTCTCTTCCTGTTTTTTGTTTATGCCATCCATTTGATACTTGGTCACCCTTTTTGCATTATGAAGCCACAATAGATACCATATGTAAAATGTCATTAAGGACTTCCCAATTTAAGATCATTGTGTATTTGTATTCCAGTGAGTCTTTAGAGAACTGAGACCCAGGAGGCTGAAATTTCTGAATTTTTCCTCAAGAAAGAAATTTATTTTCTAGTGAAATCTAAACAGAAACATTAGGATCAGATTTTAATATCAATATTGTGATATCTAGATTGAGCTCATAGCTAGAAGGCAGAAAGAGACTGCTTTCTACACATCTCTTTTCCTGTACAAGGCTATAGCATCTCACGGTTTTTTTGAAGGCTTATTTAATTCATGTTGGCATTCACCAACATTTGATAAACATGTCACTCCTCACCAGGTGTTCTAACTGAAAGCAGAGATGGACAAAATATATTCTGCAGTCTACTAATGACAGAAGACCACTATTTTGATGAAAATGTAAAAATTATAATTGTAAAAATATTTACAAAGTTACCGATGAAAATGAGGATGGTGAATGGAAGGGGTACCCACACTAATTTACATGATTTTGTGCAAAGTTCTTTTTCACAAACATAATAATTTTCATGTGCTGGAAGCTACGTTTGCATGTGATATAATTGTTTTATCTTCTATGGTTTTTATTCAGTTTATTTAGTTTGATGATCAGTACCCATCATAGGGTAAGTATTGTGGTTACGTCTGCCTAGGAGAAATCAGCCAAGAATTCTAACAATGTACTAAATCCTCTTCTCAAAGATATAATCTGTAGAGAGCATCTACTTCATCTGACAAACATGATTTCAATTCAGGAAATAGCTCACAATCACTCTATTGCATCTGACATCAGCGGTACCCATGCAGCCATTCTGTGCAAACTCCCTGCTTTTAAAGGTCTTCCCATCACTGTTATTGGTCTCACAGATGATGAAGTATGACACTCCATAAACAATGAGCTGGGCCTTTTGTAGGCTGCTTTGCTTTTTTTGGCTTCAAACTGCCACTGAATGTCAAATCAATTTGGCTCTCATTAGAACAGCTTTATATGTGCAAATGTATTTGTGTCTGGTTGCCACTTTTTTTCTATTTTTGCCTTCCTTTCCCTTTGCTTTTTTTTCCTCCTCTCTCTTGGATGATGTCATTTTTCTCTAATCAAAGCCAACACCTGTTTCTCTAAAATAGGAATCTCTGTGTAGAGCTCTTTATCACAATCTGAGTACACCCTAAATGGGCTCATTATGAATCAAGTTCCCCCAGAACAAAGAGGAAGTGCTCTGTTACAGTGACATTGTACATCATAGAGCCTGGACAAAGTCAAGAGCTGATGTAACCTTGACTTTTGACATCCCAAGAGACTGCTGTCTAGATAGTGCAAGGTGTTTAAGCCACTGTCTTTGATAAGTAGTGAAACAATAAATCTGACCCTGTGTTTAAGAACAGCTCAACTGTTACACAATGCTGTATTGTGCTTGTGGGGTTCTGGGTTTGGGGATATTATTGTTGTGTTGTTTTTCTCCTAACCAATTAAAGGGAATACAGAATTGCGATTTTGAGGATTTCTGGTTTCATAAACACAAACCTGCTTCGGCAAGCTAAATGAAGAATGCCACGCAATGAAGGGAATATGACAAAATAGGGGTGACGTAGACCTCCCAGTTATGAGTCAGTAAAGATCGGGTCTAAAAGAACACATTGCAAGTAGTCTGAAAGGCTGGAGATTAGAAGGGGAATTAGTGTGGAAAGCGGGGGATATGCTGAAAGGCTGCCATAAAACCTGTGTTGTGACGTGTGAAAGAAACATAGGCTCACTTTTCTTGCACTTAGGACCACTTTGCCTTTTATGACACTTGTCTTCTTCAAATGGAAAGATACACATTTTAGAAGGTGGGGAACCTACAGATAGAGAATAAGAGAGAGACTGGAGAGAATGCTGCTAACTATACCCCAGCTCCCTCCAAATGTGAACATTTGGCACTTGCAAAGGAAGAAGTTTTCTCTGGACACTGAAGGAGAGAAACAAAGGAGAAAGAAACAGCCTTTTCTCATCACTTGCAATAATGGGCTAAAACATCTTCAGAGGACCTCAAGCTGTCCAAGGAGGGTCCTTGCTCAGTTTGTGAGTGGACGAACTCTCCTGTATAAGGGGACTTTGAGTCAGACACTCTCCAAGGAAAATGCCTATTTTCAGAGCTGAAGAAAAGGTTTGCTTGGCTGAGATACTCAATGATTTCAACACTAATTGAAATACACTGGTAATCTGCCATCTGTGGTTTTCTTGAGTAGAAAATTTTGACTGAAGTCCAGGTCTTAGTAGATATGAGGCCACATTATAAAATCTATTCTCCTACTCGACATCATCTTTCATAGTGTCTTACTCTGTCACTGCCTTTGGATTAAGGACCACAGCAAAGTATGGAAAATGTGGGTACTTCAGTTGCCAAGTCATTTCTTGGTCTCTATTGAATCTATCTATAGTGAATATTTCATTACTGACATCTATTCTAGCCATGGGATTGTCAAAGCATTTTTTCATGTGTAATAAATTTACATAAACACCCCACCCCAAATACAATGAAACAGAAAGGATAACAAGGACCTAAATTATATTTTTAAAAAATATTAAAAGACTTCTTGATTGATTTGCAGAGGCATAGCAAAATTCCTTCATATAGTGGCCTCATGAATGAGATGATAATATGCAAGTAAAGCATAATGATTGGCATATTAAATACAAGATCTTTGTCACCATCTGTTTCCTGATTGTGTCAGCAAGTTGTTTTTTTTTTCATAGAAGTGTGAGAATACACCATGGCCTCGAAGTATCAAAATGTCAATTATACATCACATTTTAAAGTTGGAAGCCCAGATCACAAAAAACATTTTGAAATGTCCCTGAATTCTGCTTGAAACACTGATAAATTATTACCTATCCTTCACATTTAGCCTTAGAGTACATTAGCATGATTATTGTGCTGGAAAATAAAACATTGTAGAGGCCAGGTTTACAACTTCATAGTAAATACTTTAAAAAAAAAATGATACAGAAGGAGACAGGGAGAGAACTAAGAATTCAAAATGAAGTGAATAGTTTCAGAACAGCTCTATCAAATACTTGCTATGTCAAGCTCAAGTACTTTAAAAAAACAGTTTTCCATTTCTGATATTTTCCATTAAAATAATATTCACTTATAAGATAGTATTCCTTTTTCTATGTTTTCACCAGTACTGACTCATTAGAAACTGCAGTAGAAAACCTCTGTCAAAGCCAGCTAAAATGCAGGATGCTTTCCTTTAATACAACAGGTCTTGGTTTACACCCTCAGTGGTCTTATATGAGAATTTGTGGGAGATAATGTTTTTATGTCCCACATAGGATGAGGTCTACTTAGCACCATCAGCTACGAGTATCAGCAGCCCAGAGGTGAAGGCTTCTGATTCTGTTTTTTAAATATAAATACAAGTCCCTTCCAAAGCTGAAAAGGCCACTATTGTCTGAAGGTATTATTTCTACTAAGGGGAGGAAACAGAGGGAATATGTATCATGTAAATTGATTGTTCACTCACTGAAGATACTGATAACATCACCAAATAAATGCAGTGGCCTTTAGATTTCCTTCTAGATCAATTATTATGCTAGTGAAAATAAATTAGCTATGTGTAAAATGTGATGAAGAACATAATCATGTCCTACCAATCTAGCATGAGATAAGTTGGAAGAACTGTAAGAGGCCTAAATTAAAAAGTGGCCTTCCAAACTTGTATCTAATTGGACTTTTGATGGGGCGTAATGAACATATTTCTTCTACCTTATAATGCCTGATTATACTAATACTAATACATGATAAGATATAAAATGCACTCTTTAATACAGGCTGCTTACATGATATTTGCAGATAAGTTATAAATTTTTACTGTCATAAGGCAGCAATTTATAACATTCAGAACTGGTTCCAAGTGAGACTAATTCCCAAATATGGAGACTTCAAGTAACATGACATATTACATGTTTGGGATCATTCTCTGTGCCTGTGAAACAGAAGTGCATTTCAACTCTAACTAATAATGTGAGTTCTAGTATGTATGTGTATATTAAGCATGCATGTACATGTATATTAATTAAAAAATTTGGGAAGATTCAATTTGGCTTTCCTCACTTCAGCAGTTCTCCACGAGCAATTGTGTATAGGCATCTCTTCACCTGTAATATAAACCTTCTTCCTACTTCAAAAGTTCATGTAAATGATCTGTAAAGTTTCAGCAGAGATTTGTGTATTCCTAGTGGAGCAGCATGCCTTGCCAGATACCAATCTCTCCATTCATCAGCAAATCTTCATCATAAGCTACTGGAAAGCAGAAAAGAGTAAGAGTCAGTGTTGAAGCTGTGCAGCTGTAGTTTGATTGATAAAGTTTGTAGCCTCACTTCTTCTCAGTGAGGGTGACGGAACACTGGAACAGGCTGCCCAGGGAGGTTGTGGAGTCTCCTTCCCTGGAGACATTCAAAACCCGCCTGGACACATTCCTGTGTAACATTATCTAGGTGTTCCTGCTCCGGCAGGGGGATTGGACTAGATGATCTTATGAGGTCCCTTCCAATCTCTAGCATACTGTGACTGTGACTGTGACTGTGAACCTACATATGCATATGAACCAGCACAGAGCAGAAAAAAATAATACGTGAGAAAAAAGCTCTTCTGAGAGCTTTCACGTGTGTCTGTTACCAAGGTAACCCCTTCATGTATGTTTTCTGAACAGGTACCTTTTGGGGGTCTGACTCTCAGCTTGTACAGCTCACACTGAGATGTCAACTGAAGGCAGGCAGTAGGAGTCCAGCAGCAGAAACACACTATGAAAAATAACTGGTGTATTACTAACAGATATCTCTGTGTATGTCTATGCTGGTGTCACTGTCTTTTCTGAAAGTGAGGTCTGAATTTGTGTGTAGTAATTAAATATTTCTGAAATTTGCCTGTGAACATCAGTCTATGTCTGATTCTCATAGCAGGGACCTAATGAAGTTATCAGCATCCCTTTACTGTTTTTCTTCCTGTAAGTCCATTATACAATTCATCCTCTATAACATCTGTTCTAAAAACAATCTGTTTACTAACACATGAGAAATAGTTTGACTTTTTTTTTTCTCTTCTGGATGCCACTTTTTTTCTTCTTGACTGCTCTGTCAGGCATCCCAAATGAAACAAAAACCCCGCTTTCACTTTTTTTTTTAATTAAAATTTTGCTATTTAGGACTTGATCCTGAAACAAGTGACCCTAATAGAAGTCTTGTTACCAATATCCATGTATTTTTCTTTTCCCTCACATCAGGAATATGTCATAGGAAATCATATACTGTGTCCACACTTGGTGTTAAGCATAGGGTTAGGGCTATGTGGAGAACAAAAGATATGAGACCCATGAAAAGAGTGGGGCTGCAGGGAAGTTGACAAGTCATAACAGCACTGTGGGCTAAAATGGGAATCTCTTCCCCTTGGTATTTCCACTGTGGCTTCCGTATGTTACTTGACAGAAATCACTGCTAAGGTTTAGGATTCAGGCTAGATTTATGGTTTCTGTTCCTGCATCATGTAGAGGTTGGCATTCATGGCTTGGAAAAAAAGTTTTCTCATATTAAAGCCACTGTACAGAATTATGAGAATTATGTGAATGTACTGTAAGTAAATGATAAATTTGTCTCCTGGCAGCAAAAGAAAATAACTTACTGTACAAATCCAAGAGCATTAAAGGACTTAGAGATCAAACAGTATAATATAATATTCTCCTGTTATGATTTCCAGGAGAAAGATACTACTGAGCTAGATAGGCTTACATACAATACTACTGCAAAAGAAAGAGTGACGTCTGATACAATATTGACACTATAATTTTGAGAAATCCATTCCGTAGTAATTTCAAGACTGAATACATGCCTTCCCTGCTGTTCTTTTTTGCTGTGATTATTTGTTTGGTTTCATTTGCTTTGTCTAGTTAGAATTTTTAGAATGGCAATGAGATGAGGTCTAAACTGAATGTAGGCATTAGGCAAGAAACCTTGTAGTATATTTCAACAACCCATATTGGATGTCATTGTTTATTTTAAACTTGAACTTAATTACTGTGAGATCCCAGGCTCTATAAAGACAATGAGTGGCATCTATAAATGCTAGTATAAATCAATAAAGAGGGGGAGGTTAAGTGATTTATGTTGGAGCTGAGCCACCGTGTAATAGCTGGTGCTCATTACAGCTTCAGCAATGAATGGGAAATCAAAACATTAAAGAGTGCAAACAAGAAGACTATCGTATTTTGGAGGAAGTTTGAGATACTCCATTCGTCCAGGTCACCCATTTTTATCCTTTTAAAAGGTAGGTTAAATCTTGTATTTAATAGACATCTTGCCTAAGAAAAGGCTGCTGGGGTTTTCCAATGTTTCCATGACTTTGAGTTGTTGCCAGCTTTGCCTGACAAATAACAAGCATAGCTGCCAAAACTAAACTATAATATTGCTTTAAAGAGAGTATTATAGGTACAAGTTTTAGGTATGCACTGCTTTTCATACCTATAATACAGTTGACCATATTATGAATATTTCATTTTCATTACCATATATTAGTAAAATAGGACTTCAGAATTGTTTTGTATATCTCTCTTCAAGAATATAAACAAATAATTGTACTTTTGAACATGGATTGGCACATTATGGAAGCATCAAAAGAGTCTCTGTAAGTAAGGCTGTATTGGCACTTACACTGAAGGCAGGACTAACATTTCTCTATTCAAGGTTTAATTTATTCTCTAAATTTGTCAGAACACATTTTCAGATGACAATTGCACTTTTCATATAATTTTCTTAATAACTTTGTTTTAATTAGAAGAAAAAAGATTTTAAGTGCACTTTTCTGAACGCATTTTTACTCGGAAAAAAAAAGGTAAGGAAAAAACCTGTCTCCCTTAATTTCACACAGAGGAAGTCTTAGAGAGACCTGTTCTTTGCTTACAATTTGGAGGAGGCCAGTTTTGAAGCTTTTTCTGTATAAGTGAGAGAAATTTCATTAAGACTAACCAACTGACCTGGTAGAGCTTGACTGAAAATATTGTCCTAATGTCCTTATGGCAGCTCGTGTCTGAGGACTGCTTCAATCCATTCTCTAGGTGAAGCAAGTCAATTTTTTAAACTTTAATTTGGGTCATTTCCTAGGCTGTGAGGCTTTTATCCTTTTTTTTTTTTTTTCCTCCCACAATTTGGAGTTCATCCTTTTGCTCTCCAGGGACTCTTCCTCCATGACCAGCGTTTGGACCTATTTTGATATCCTTTTGGGGAAAGAATCTTTATTAAGATGGGAGTGAAAATAACTCCTGACTCGCTGAAGTAACCTTTTTGAGGAAGAGAACCTCAATGCCATGAGTTCAGACCTTCTTCTTTTTAGGTGAGAATGCAAGCTGCTTGCCAGCTCTGTTGCATTTGTTCAGTAATGTCCAGGGGGAGTTTCAGAAGTTTATCAGCATGTTTACAGAAATCCTTATTTTTGTCTTTTTCATCAGTTTCTGTAATTCTACTGCTAATGTTGACTCCATTCGTCAAGGGTGGTAGGCTTTCAGTTATGTCTATAGGTGTTGATACTGCATCTGGAGCTGTGCAGGAGTCAGCTGTAGAAAAAATAATGTTGAAGACACACAAAGGGTCAGGCAACTATTTTCATTAACCTGAGACTAATTGTTCTAGTCTGAAGTAGGATTTGAAGCCACAAGGTCTGTACAAACACTCCCACTCTCCCACCTATCACTCTTCAAGTTGTCTGCATAGTTCCTGAGCTTTGAGGAGCATTTTGATTAATAGTGCTTTACACAAATGAAGTGATCTCTCACTTGAAGGAATTTAAGTAACAGGCTGCTTTCCTGCTTCTAGCAACATTTTTTTCTCATTTTAGCATCCATTTAACAACATTCTATTCTTTGCATGAAAGGATAGCTGTTTGGATATGTGCAAAGATGATTTATTGTCAGGATCATTACAGTAGTGTTAAAACCAAATAAAATTCACCAACTGGCTGTTGTCTTAAACATGCGGTATCTGAACAATATTCTGTTCAAAGCAGAGACTTTATCTTTGTTCATATAATAAAGAAATCCTCTTTACAAATTAGTTTAGCTTGGTGTATTTCAAACTGTCATGAGCATGTCAGAAATCCAAGATCAAAACATTATATTTTACTGTCCAAACCAAGAAATAAAAGAATGAAGGGGAAATATTCTAGGAATTAAAAATATTTGACTTGTTTGAATGTACTGCCCTATGCAGTTTTTTGAAACCAACAAAAAGGCAAAAACTTTTGTGGAAGAATGTAGCAAAAATGACACAGTATTTGCATTTCTGAGTTTAGACTCATTTTATTTAACCCACCTTTTCTCTCTTGATCTGCATGGGATATTTTCCAGATATTAGCTGATGATATCCAAAGGATCTTGTTCTCTTGCTATAGAATGTGGATGACTTTCAAAGAAACTCCTGGAAGTGCTAACATTGTGTGGTGAAAGAACAATGCTGGAATAGAAGGGTGAAGAAGTTTGATATCCTGGCAGTTCTGCAGTCCACCAAGTCTGTTATTTCTGTTCTGTCTTTATAATGGCTATAAAATATGATCTGGGAGTATGATGTCAATGCATCCACTTTCGATAATTGATATGATGAATAATCTCAACCTTCTGACACCTTCTGTATCTCCTTACATCTCAGGAAATTTCATTCATCAACCACATTTGAAATGTTTAAGTAATCTCAGTGATGTATGGAGCACTGAAACTCCCTTGTTAGAAATCTATGCTACTAACATTCTATCAAATTAAAAAGCCACTGAGCTCTTGTGCATAAAATTATCATAAATTATCTCTGAAGGTTCATTGCTGTTTGGAATGTTTAATTGCTCACTCAGCTGAACTTCAGCAGCTCAAGATTATTAATCAATTTGTCAGAAGGTTTCTCATAATGTCGTCTTTTATGCTGCAGTTATATGCATGGAAAACCCATGTGCAAGACAATTTTATGCAGCAAGTCAACAGTAGCCATTCATACCTTTCATAATATCCCTTTTGCTTCTGATTTCTCACAGAATACTGGGAACTTGTAATTACCTAAGCCTAATTTATTTGGATGGAAAACTAGATTCTCCAAAACAATATTTATAAGAATGGAGACAGATAGTAAGAATAGGACTTTTGAAGCCTTTAATCCTGGCTTAATGTTGATTTTTCTCATCAAAGTAAATATTTCTACTAACTGCAGTAATAGTAAAGACCTTTTGAAAATGCCATAACTTAAGTGTATGTGAACAATTATTTTTCTTAACAAAAAAATACATTTTTGCTTTAAAATAGTTTTTAATGAGAAAATTTGACTTTTAAGACATACTAAACCACTGTATTTAATGTTAATTGAAATACTTTTCATTATTTGTTTTGAAAATGTCTTTATAAATTCGTCCTTTTTATACTGTTTTCTTTATTTTGTTTTACAAGTGCAGCTGTGTATGAGACCTTACAAGACCGGTGATGATAGTATTTCTGTTTATAAATTTTTAATTGATTAAATCTTTTAGGAGTTTTATGCTGCAGACCTACAGAAACAGAGGATTCTGCCTTTCCTGCTCTAAAGAACTGAAAAGAGTTTGGAATGTTTTGGAGTAATATATTTCAGGATTCTTTAAGCAACTCCAGATATTTTCTCAAGATGAAAAAGCTTCCAAATAGATAGATTGGAAATATTATAAACATTATCCACTTTCTTTTACTATATGCATTTTCATCATATTATTTCCTATGCAGGTAGGTAGAGGATGAATGCTAGCATGTAGTTTCAAGTATCTATTTGATATTAGACATCTATGCAGTATATCACACCATGGTATAACTACCAAAAACTGAAAATTAAAGAGAGTATCAGGTTTCTTGTTTGTCAAAGTTCTCTCATAAATAATATGGAATAATAAATATATTTTTGTGTCTAAGAAATGGTTCAGGTGTTAGAAATATGGTGAGAGCTACCATTATTGGTTTTTTTTACAAGTCTCTTTACTGTTATCCTTCAAAGTCTTTCTTAAAACAGATTATGTCCATTAGCAGATGATAAAATGGGAAACAAAACACCAGTACAAATACATTATATCTCTATACTTTCTGACATCTGGGGATATCAAAGCACATCACAGCAAATGCATAACAGCTCCTTAGTAGTTTCATCACCATTACCAATCTCCATTACCCATCTTCATTACACAGAATTTCTAGCACCAAGAAATAAAGATTGTCATTACCTTTGGCATTGAGTCAAACCCCAAATGATATATGGAAGATTGAGCATGAAATCTTTTGAAGAAATAGGAAGAGAAGCCAGATCCTCAGGTTCCCAATAACATGTCTTAACACATGAACTATTCCTTCATCACCCTGCTCAGCAGTGATACCTTACAGATGAACAACTGAGCTGTGATTAGATAGATCACAGACTCTTCAGTATTTGTATCTTTTTTTGTTCTTTGCACTATACAAGTCTGCCATGGCATATATTAGCACTGGGAAAATATAGCTTTGAGAAATATGGAGATGAAAATGTTTAAAGTGCACTATGAATGTGGCAGATCACAACAATTCCTAGAAATTTTCAGTTCTGTAAGGTAAGAATATATACACTTTGTGTATTTTTTGCTCTTCCTTCATTATCCATTCATTGATTACTTCAAATCAACATGGAAGTGAATGTACTATTATGGATGATCCCAGACCTGCACATACCTGGATCTTGTTAACTCATGACCTTAGTGAAAATGAACTCATCAGTAAGTATCAAGACTGTTGTAACTGTTTCCATAAATAAGTTTGAGGATCAGACACCAGTTCTGTATATTACAAAGCATCTCTGGCTTTATACAGAGGAAATGAAAGTAGTGCTGTAATTAGCTCACAAATCAATGGAAATGAATGATAACTAACATAGTCTGGATGTCACGGAAAAACAAGGATGAATAGTAAAGGATAGCCTAGTAAAATAAAGAATAAGAAACATAATAAGATAGAGTCCTCAGCTTTACTTATCTTTATAATCTTCCTGTTAGTTTCTTCTGCTATCATAGCTCCATCCCTCTTCTCATTTAACCATGAAAGCTAGAATAACTTCTATTGTAATTCAAATATTTAGACTGACTCCCTGGTGATTGTTTATCATTTATATCAACTTTGAGCGTAAACCATATATTTATGTAGGTGTCAGTCTTTCCATGCCCAGAGATGTGTATGTTACAAGTAAATATTGTTGGTGCAGATGATGTTTTTCCATGTGTCAGAGCATCTAAAGTAACACACTAATGCATACTTGCATATCAGAAAGTGTTAGCCTTTGATGTACATCTTCTCAGTACATGACTTATTAATTTAATAACTCCATTATGTTAGTCCAGGTGTGACATATACCTTAGTGTATGCATGAAAGTTTGCTATGAAAAGTTTACTTGATGTATTTAAAATCTTAAAATTTTATTGGTCATCAATTCATATATAGTTTTAGACATTAATGAGGTTATTTATTTATTCTAGAAACTGAAATCTTGAACACCATATTTTAACTTAGAACAATCATTTATTTCATTGTCCATTTTAGTCAATCTCATTATTATGTACTTGTCCATGTGTATACCAATGAGCAATGACTTTCATTGAGAAAGAATAAGTAGTGACCACACAAAAATCAGTTCCAAAGAATTCAGTTCTCGGTGTCTTTTGAAACACTGTATCTCTATGCACCCTCAGAAGGCTCAGAAGAAATTGTCTATGCAGTTGATTTCTGAAGCTTGAGCTGGCATGGTCCCAGACTCTCTTTGAAACTCTTACACTTGCCTTATAGTAGTACTGCATGATGGCTAAAAGGTAGCAGCTGCCTCACTGGCAGCTAAACAAAGCTAACAGAGTAGATCAGTTTCCAGCAGTAGTATTTTAGATTTCTATGTTTAAGAGAATTAGCAAAAATAACTTGCATCTCCTATATCATGGTGAAAGAGACCAGATTAATTCAGATCTCTCTGGATGATCCATGAAAAGACATAAATCAAACATTACATTTTTTTTTTTTTTCTGGGACATGGCAAACATTACCCTTCTAAAAGCTGCAGGGACGTTATAGCAGTTTTCCATTGACACATCTTTTCTCTTTCATTCCTTTAAAATGCTTATAGCAGATAAAAATGGTCATTCCTTCATCAGATGTCCTTGGGAGGGAGTGTAGGTGAAAGAAAACTTTGCATATAGAAGAATTCTACTGGGTAATAAATCTCATGTCTGAAAGTATGGTTCTAAGAATCCTCCCGGTGATTTACAAACCCCTTCAGAAGGATGCTGATGTGAAGGGTGAGCAGGCACAGGTTATTTCTGACTGCATTCATCCCTATATCCAGAAACATTTCAACAAGCCATATTAACTTACGTGCTTAAGAGCACAGAATTTTTCTTGGGTTTCTATAATGGTACTGCAGGCTACCCCTGCTTATCTTGACAGGTAGAATAGCGGTCAGTCATGAATGGTTAGCATCGGGCTGTTTAGACAGTTGGGGACATTTTCATCAAAAACTAAACCAAATGTAATTGGTGGGTGAGATTCTTTCCAGAGCTTATGCTTCTTGCAAATAAGACGTCTTAACAGCTAGGGATGAAGTGACAGATGGAAGTGCAGATCTTCTCACACTGATGAGGTTCCACTGTATTCATACCACCAAATTAGCAGGAACTGCATGGATGGAGGAATGTGTCGCCTTTGTGGCTTCTACCACTTCTCTTCTGCGTATCTTATAATAGGTCATACAAAGGTGGTCCATGCCACTAGAAGTGAAAGTTAATCATATCCTTTGAGATTCCAAACCAACTCTTCTCACTGCCAGAAAGTACAACAGTGATCTCTGTGCAAAACTGATCCTGATAAGAGGCCAACCAATTGAAAATCATGCTTTAAAGCTGATTATGCCTGTTTAAGAGATACAAATAGCATGCCAGATGAACAGAAAAGCAGACAGGCTGTATCTATCTTTGTTTCCAGCTTCCACAGCTGGACAGAAACAATATGGTGCCAGTACCATTTCCTGCAGAGCTACCAACAGCACACCTTCAAGCCCTGTAGCATTCATAATGTACCTTATAGGTCTGCTGTTCTTTTCTGGCACTTCAGTATGCTGTATCAGTATATAATACTCTGCTGATAATGACTGTATGGAATTTTCTGTCATCTCTGATACTCTCTAAAAGCTCTCTAAACTCTGCAATGAATAAAGGACTCAATCCTATAAAAGGATGAATTTTCTTAAACATAATTCCATTTACATTTTTTGAAAGAAGAAAATTGGCCAGAAGCACTAGTTGGACAAGTGCTCTATTGAGATCTTGATATTGTTCCACATAATAAGACATTAGTGTGGAAAGACTCCAAGCTTTCTTCTGCTGCTTATGTTATTTCAGTGGTACTTCCTTTGATTTACCCAAGGAATGTTTTGTTTCAGTTAATGTTTATGATTGGCTTCATGACCTAAGCAGCACAGAGAATGTATTGAAATATATTCTCATTGTTTGTGGGTGTTCAGTCTAATTATGTCATCCATAAAAATAAACAGTTTTGCATGTGTGCCAGAAATCAAGTTTTTATCACTGCAATTCAGAACTACATTTTCTTTCAGTTCAAGATCATTAGAAACCAAACCAATGCAAAAATTGTTTATAAAATTTCATTAAGCTGAATTAAAAATTCTTATATGTATTGTACATATTTTAATATTATAAAAAATTTTCTTTCCTTTTCCCTAAAAAAGGGGATATATTTTTTAAAGAAATCAGATTAATACACCTAATAAAATAAATGGATCCTTTACAGGGCAGAATTGAACAAGCTTCTCTTTCTTACAAATAAGTGCTCATGCTTAATACCTCTGTCATTCTGGGAGAGGTGTCTTTTTACCATAGAATCCTGGAATAGTTAGTGTTGGAAAGGACCTTAAGATCATCGAGTTCCAACCCCCCTGCAATGGGCAGGGACACCTCACACTAAAGCATGTCACCCAAGGCTCTCTCCAACCTGGCCTTGGACACCACCAGAGATGGAGATTTCACAGCTTCCTTGGGCAACCCATTCCAGTGCCTCACCACCCTTACAGTAAAGAACTTCTTCCTTATACCCAATCTAAACTTCCCCTGTTTAAGTTTTAACCTGTTACCCCTTGTCCTGTCACTACAGTCTGTAATGAAGAGTCCCTCCCCAGCATCCTTGTAGGCCCCCTTCAGATGCTGGAAGGCTGCTACAGTCTGAGCAGTCTCAACTTTCTCAGCCTGTCTTCATACGGGAGGTGCTCCAGTCCCCTGATCATCCTCGTGGCCCTTCTCTGAACTTGTTCCAACAGTTCCATGTTCTTTTTATGTTGAGGACACCAGAATTGTACACAATACTTCAAGTGAGGTCTCACAACAGCAGAGTAGAGGGGCAGGATTTTATGCTGGTACAGGGAGACCTCTCTGTATTGATGGTCTCACTCAAGTACAAAGTACAGGATTAATGTTATGTGATGACTTGGATATAAGATATGTATTTTTTGGTTCTCAAAACTTTTTTAACATAAAAATAGGAGATGGGAGTGGGAAGTCCCACCACTGACATGCTTGATCACTGACACACTTGACTAATATGGAGCAAAATAAACTTCTAGAAGTATAAAAATAGCTATCTTCACCGCTAAATAGTTTTGGGAATTTGTTAAGAGACTGGAAGGTACGATTACATTTATAAACCTCAACATTTCTTATATCTGGTTGGTTGTGTTAATGTCATTTTTCATACCCAAGAAATATACCCAACTGAAGATGAATGTTAAACAAAGAAGAGGAAAAAGAAAATAATTTTATTCAGTGTAAGATTCTTCTGCTGCTAGCTAAGTAAATAATTTCTTTACACAATTTATTTCCAGCTTCTATTCAGTCTGTCTATATCACATGGCCAATTTCTTAAATTTGTATTAAGAAAAACATCCTAGGGAAAGAATTGCAGAAGTACAGTAACAGTCTTGGGCATCTGCAGTGAACAAAAGAAGAGAGGTGTTGAAGCTTGAAAATCCTTGAAAACAAGAAAGCTTTTAGCCTAATACAACATAATGTGGCATTCTGCAGATGGATTAATATTAGCGAGGTAGCCAGAATAAGTAAAATGATAAAGAGTTCTCTGTTAATACATGAGACAAGTATGGTTGTCAAGAAGGACAGAAAGAGGAAATTATTTAAAATGAAATAATCTGAATTAAGAAATTATATTTTCAAAATGTGTAGACAATATGTAGGCAAGGGTAGAATTCTGATGACAACTGTGACTGATTATATAGAAAGACAGCAAACTTCAGTAAATGTACTCTCCTAACCTGGTGAGTATGCCAATGTGAAATATATTAAAACCAACAGCAATAACAGAATCAGAAAGACAAAATGAAATTGTGACTTGTCAATCTCCAGTTCTAGGAAAGCTTTAGAACACAACATTGCAAAGGCAATTTTATTTTAGCAATATTTTTACTTACGTATGGATTCATCCTTATATGGAACTTGATTTACAATTTTGTTTTCAAAGATCAGAATAACAGTTAGAATTGCAACATAATATAGACTACAGAAAACAATCATCTATCTTCTTCATTGAAAGATATTTATGTAACATTAAGTTTAGTGATGTGGTAGGTGCAAATTTAAGTCTAAATTAAAAAATGGGGCTTATTCTTTGTTTGTTTCATTGGTTGGTTGGTTGTTTTTTTTTTTTACCTTGAGCACAAATAAAACCTACTGCAAAAAAATCACAGGTTGTCTCCTGAACACCACTAAATCCCAAAATATGTTGCCTTTTGACAATTGTGAACATGCTCTTAAACTTGACAGAAGAGATAATTACATCTCTGTTTTATCCACTGAAGCACTTTACTTTAAAAATAGCAAAATATATGTTAATTCTGTTCTTTTACTGTCACAAAGTGCATGAAGGTATCATGAAAACAACATATTTCTGAATGTTATCTGAGTTGCACTTTGAGTAACAGCTATATACTTACTATCTATGTCATTTTACTGTTGCCTTCATCCAACTGGTTCCTCCAGGCACAATCACAACACAAATATTATCTGTTATTAATGTACATAAGTGATAAAGTGATAGTAATGAGCAGTGATACGTATACATGCATACTATGCATATGCACATTGCATTCTATTTGGAAAGCTCCAATTTAATGCTAAAATGCAACCACCTCAGTGGTGAAAGTCAACAGCTATTTAAATACAAAAACAATTTAAACAGGAATTGAAGATTATTATATGCAATTGAAAGAGTAGGTGGAACTACAGTTCAATCAATGGCACAGTTCTGTTCTAGGAAAAAAAAGCTAACTCTTAGGTTATATTGCCATTGCACTTTTCCCTTTGTAGATATACAATGAAAAATGCCCTTGGCAATAATTAAGTATCTTTATATCAGTCTGACTCAGAGACAGGACAGTATTTTTAAATAGCTATGTCTCTGTTCATAAATTACACTTTATACATACTGTCTCACCATAAAAATTACAAAAATTTCATTGCCTGATTATTTGTTTTTTACACATATTTGGGTAAGAAGGTATTTGTTTTTGTTGAAGGTTTTTGTTTGTTTGTTTATTACTATTGCTTTTTGAAAAAGACTGTAACAAATGTCAGTCTGAATTCTCTCTGAAATGGTTTTCATTTTTTGGCTTACACAAGCAGAAAAAAAAAAAATGAAGCTTTTGTTGAACAGGTATAACTGAAAAAAGATTAACATGTTAGATTCCTTTTAATCAGAAATAATTTTTATTTCATAATTTTAATTCCAACAGGTCTGACTGTGGCCAGTAGTTTGGCAGTTGCAAAAAGTTACAAATCATCAGTAACAATAGTAGTTCAAAGTACACTAAGTGATTAGGAAATGAAAAACACGTATAGAAGATTAAGTCCTGTTAAGTAATGTATGGGAAGTGTTGCTTTTTGGAGCCTTGTTTTAATGATTTCAAAGGAATATTTTGGAGGGCAATCCAGCTTGCCTAAGAAGTGTTAATTAGTTTTGAAGTTAAACTCCACAGCCACATGGCTTTTGTTAATTTATTTTATGTATTTTGAAGAAAAACAACAACATAAAACCCCCACAATTTAAATGTGGCCAGCCTGTCTTTTGGTGAGATTCACATAAGTGTAACACATAAAGAATTCAGGAGAAATCCTAGCCCCACTGATGAAAATGTTTCCACTGTGTTCAACAGTGTCAGGATTTCATCCCTGATACTTGCAATATGATGATTAGCAGATTTTTGTGGTACATAGGTAGATGCGCCCTTAGCCTGTTTTTCAGTTGTAATTCTGTCTAGTTTGTTACTTACAATTATATGGCAACACAGTAACTCGTGAGTCACTCAGGGTATAATTAAGCACAGGAAGAAGGGAGGAGCTGTTAACGTCTTCTCTCAGCAGCCAGCATAGCTTGCAAACTTGAATTAATCTCAGTCTCTTTAAGAAGATGTTGATCCAGGGTGTTCATTCTGAACTTCTTTGTAGATACATGAGCATGTTTGAAATAAGAACTTGACACTTCAGAAATTATTTCTTTTTCTTTGCATTTTAGAGCTTTCAAAATCCAGACTTACTTGCAATGCTGCTTAAAGAACAAGGCTGAAGAGATAATCCAATGCTTGAAAATGCTACTTGCTTCCACTCCGTATCAGAATTAAAAAGAATGGCTTTTTTCTCACAACTTTTACATAGATGAAAGGAACAAGACAGATTTCCTTTAGCTTCAGGAAAATTTGATCCTAGAAAGCAACTCCAAACAAAATCTAAGTTCTCAGGTTCAACAATAATTCTACCATGAACTGTTAAAATTACTTTACTTGTAATACTAGTGTACATGGCACAGAATTTGACACCATAGCTGTTGTGCTAAGGAATACAGGTTAACCTGATGTAAGGGTAGTATTTTAACCTGGGAGGTTATTTCAAATTATTCAGCCATAACTGAAAAAGCAATTTAGTCTTCATTATGTTCTTGTTAGGAAAGCAACTACCGGAAAACATTAGACAGTAATTGCTAAACTGGCTCAGACTTGGAGCCTGTTTGGTCTGAGAAGCTATTTGCACTGTTTTGTCAGTCATATGAAAGAAGAACTTTATGCAGGTGGAGGACTTAAGATGTTGTACAGAAGCTGTTTTAAACCCTGAAAATGCCTTTTTTTTTTTGTTTTTTTTTTTTTTTTTAAATTATACAGCCATTTGTTCTTATTGTCTGTAAAAATGCCCTCTCCTTTTTTAATCCAAGTTTCTTCTGGTAGTGGTTTCCCTAACCTACCTATAGATATACCAGTCAAGAGTACTGGTTTTCAGGTTTGCCATGTTAGTTCTGGTGAATGGTATCACTCACTAAATTACATTGTTTTTCAAATTCTTGACTCCATTCATTTGCAAGCTGAACCACTTAGTTTGAAAGTGTCAGTGAGTGGTAAGAGATATGGAACCATAAGTGACCCCAGGGTGACTATGCCCTTGCCCATCAGCTCTGTGCCACAGAGTCTGGACACAGTGGGGCCCCTTAGCAGACCCCAGCACTGGGGGTCCTGCTCATGCACTCCAGGACATGACCAACCACTGCTTGTTCACTTTCTGTGGAAAGTAAAACATTTGAATGCTTGCCATGTTAGGAAAAGTCAGGTCTTATGCATTGCTAACACAGTCCATCTGATCTTCGGTATAGGTATGTAGATGCAAGAACAGAAACCATTTGAAGTATGTAGTTGTCAGGTACCTGCAATATTAAACATTGGTAAAGTAAAAGTATAAGCAAAAAATCCTTTCTCAGGATAACTCCAGTATGTAAAACTGCTCATCTGGTTAACTTCAAAATTTCTGAGACTACTGAGACTTTGCAATAATAATTGATACTGAAGCAACTGAAATAAAATACTTTTGAGATTGCATTTCTAATACCAATTGGACGTCTTACAGATAACTGATTTTTGAATGTCAGTATATGTTGTCTGGGTTTTTTTTAACCTGATTATTTGGTCATAATTCAATATAGAATAAGGTCTTCTAAATTTGGATGAAACTACGGAAGACACTGACAGTGAGTACCAGAAGGATAAGCTTATAAAAGTTTTCTGCTATACTTTAAAATGGAGACCATACGAAGGTTACATTTGTAAATATTTTAGAAGAGGAAGTATGATTAATCTGAATGATGTAATTAAAATCATTGTGAATGCTTGTCAAATCCAACTAAATGAAATGTTTCTAATAATTATAATAATTTAAAATATACTCATTTGTATTGTTTTAAACATCTATGTTGTATACCATTCACATTTGTAATATAGTAGTGGTAACTTTCAATATGAATCAGTGGCCTTCATTTTTGTATATAGCATTTCCGTATCTCTTTTGCTCTTTCTCTCTCCTTTGCTTCCTCCCCCCTCACCCATCGCAGCTCTTGTGATATTTGTTGGTGATGATATGAGTTTCTTTCAAACTGGCTGTCCTGGGTTAGGCTGTAACAGTGGTTCTGAGTTGCCAGCAGGTCTTAAACCACAACACTTGTGGTTCTATGCTCCTACCAAATGAGGACATATTCTCAGAGACCCCAGGGCACACCACAGAAATTCCTTGTGGTAGAAACTGCTCACAGCTACTCTGCAGTATGTTGCAATGCTGCAGCACAGTGAGGGATCCCACTATCTGTTTTCTCATACAAGAAGGCGCCCAGTTCCCACCATACACAGAAGTTTGTAACTCTGCTGACTACTGCTTAGTTACTCTTAATTTGTAGATGGGAATACATCAGAAGTTGGTTCCATCTTTGAAGGCCACTTCCAACCCAAGCCATTCTAGAATTACATGATCTTCTGATGAGATGAATACAAGCACAGAAGTGTAGCGATTCCACTAAAAGGTGGTTTCTGATGGGGATATAGCAATACAGCATGTTGTAGTGTAACAGTGAGCAATAATGAACAATTCTGAAGGTATATGGACTAACTTTAGAGTGAAAAGAGTGAAAAGTAGCCTGGTCAGGGGCACACAAAGTGCTAATGAACCGCCTGAGGGAGAACTTCTCGAGAACTTAACTACTGACTTCTGAAGTTCTTCCAACAGCACAGAACAAGTCTGGGTACTGCCAGAGAATGTTTCCCAGGTAATTGAACAACAGGAATAAGACAGAGCATGGCCTGGGCTTTCCTTTTACATTCTGAAATCAAGATTTCACTCAAAGAATAAATAACAAAGGTGATCCCAGAAAAAGAGATACAGCCCTACAAAACTGGCTCTCTGCTACCAGATGTCAGCTGTTGTCTGTTTTGTTGCTTGTTATTTGATCAGCAACATCATTCAGGGGAGAGTTTATGCCTTAGTGACTACCTTTAGGGAAGTCACACAGAGATAAAACCTCTATTCTTCATGTCCAGAAAACATCTTTCACTTTCTTGTTAAAGCAGAGAAATGCTGTGGAATTTCAGTAAGATTCATCTTACCTAAGTTTAGCCTTCACAAATGTCAGAAATGAAAATATTTCTTTGTTAAGGTAAGGCCAGACAATTCACTAAACTCTTTATGTTAGTCCCTGGCACAGAGCATTTAGTGACTCAGCTGTAGCAACACTATAGTTAAAAGAAGCAAACAGTTCTCTACTGTAAATTTGGGCCTGGCTGCCCCAAGTATCCAGCTGCTAAATGAAGTTTACATTAATAAAATGTTTGTCCCTACCCAAGGGCTTCCTGAGTAGCCTGTATAAAGAACTCCGGAAAAATGAAGAGTAGATTTGTTCCTAGCAGGCAGGAAGGAAGTTGTCAGGCGGAAAGAGGATATGGACCTGTTTGCATGCAAGGGTCAGTATTTGGTTGCTGGATATTTCCTCTGTGTCCACACGACAAGAAAACCCTTAGTTTCCTGCACTGGACAAATAGCAGGAAAGGGTGTGAGAGTTACTGAATGACATTATCATCTTATAGTCTCATCAGTGAGGAAGGCTGCTTATCAAAACTGCTAGCAAAGAACTGAATTTCTGGACTAGACATAAGCAGCTGAAATTGCTAAGGGCTTCTTACTTAATTTCTTTAGCTCAATTCAGTTAGCATGCTGTGCCATTCTTTTCTATAAATTCATTAGTTTCTGACAGCTTTTTATTCATCAAATTACTTAAACTGGGTATGGAAAATACCTACGGAATTGTAAAATATCTACAGAATCAAACCTTAATAATTGTGTTCTAAACAGGGATGTGAAAGACTTCAAAGGCCAAAAGTTTTAAGAATCAGTCTCTTTGGAGTTTTTCTTCTGTTGATGTTTGGGCTTTTTTTTTTTTAAATTAAAACTGTTAAGACATTGAAGACTGGCAGTAATCTACCCATTTGCTTGTTTGTGTTGAAAAGATGAGTGTACTGATCACCAGCCAATAAATAAAACATATTTGGAAATGTTCAGTCTCATGTTAAATACTTAAAAACTTGACTTATTCCACTCAGGTCAGAGAGGTTATTTGTGCTAGTCCAAATTTTTCTGTGCTTGTAGTAAAGATCATATGATTAAACCTGCAAAAAAAGTGATTAAACTGTCTCTCAATATTAATTTAACTGTGCAAATGATTTTCTGCAGAATTTCATTCACAATCCTTCTGTTTGCCCTGTTCAAAACCTTCAGTTTTGTTTGAGTTGGTTTTGGTTATTTTTTTTACATACCTATTTATAACAGACGTTCAACTGTAAAATACAAAGACTTGGAACAGTACAGAATTTGCTTCTGATGCAAATCATCAAAGAAGAGATCCAAAGCTGTCCGGATCCACTACTTTTTTTATTTCAGACTTTCTAACCTCATCAAGTATGAATGGTGGGAATATGTGTGTAACATGAAGCTATAATTCTGATTTGAGTTGTTGCACACAATAGACAGGGCAAGCTAATATCTATTTTATATCATTTAAATAAAAAATTGATATAACTCTTAATAGAGCACAAACACAACATTTCCTTGTGGTATTGGACAGTCATTTGTATTTGCTGAATGCTAACTTACAGAGCCGGGATGGAGGTGGCTGTGGAACATAACACAATGTACTCGTTAAATGTGTTTTCACACACATACATGTACACACATATGCGTATTTATAGCATTAATCTACATAATGGCAAACAGACTTCAGAAAGTTGCAGGAGGGTCATTCATTTACAGCAGATGAGGCAAGGCAGGAACATGATGAATTGGTTTGTAGGCCCTGAACTGCAGGGAACTCTGGGCTACACAGGGGATCTAGTTCAAAAGAAAAAAAAAAAAGGAGAAAAGGATGATGGAACAAAATGTATTCCTTTCTTTGTTGTCTGATGCAGTGTTTTCTCTGACACATACTATTTAACTGAGAAATGTTCCTGCACAATCATAACTTTTAATGTGCATGGTATGATAAACATTGCATTTGCACCACTTCATCACTTCCACCACTACTGCAATAATAAACAAGTTTTCTTCAGTTATTTTGTGTTAACTAATCTGACATCACATGTACTTTACAATTACATATATGGCCAGTATCATTTGTATCTTAGGCAGTCTTAAATATTGATAGCATGGTATGTGATGGAATTATTTCACTAAGTAATATTAAGAAGACATGTTGTTTTGTTTTATCATTTATACCATAAGATGTCCTGTTCCTTTGTGCCATAAAGATACTAGGCAAGCTAGTTAATAAGGATTTAATTCATAGCTAAATATATGGATTTCATTTACAGAACAAATCTTTCACAGCATAGAATTTCCCTAAACCTCATCATGTTTAACTGCCATTCAGGGCAAATAAATTAACTTTTATCTTAGATTAATAAAAAGAAAAAGCTGTACTAAGTAAAGTAGATGTACAGTACTTTCTATGAGAACGCCATAGCACAGGTGGTGATTCATTCAAGTGTAAATCTCCACAGAGAGAATGAGTTCTGAAGTCTTTTAGAAAAGAGGAAGAACTTGAGAATGCAGGGGGAAATATCTTACTCTTTTATACCTACCATCTTGAATCATATCAGTGTGTTTCCTCCCTACCCTCACAAAATCAGTGGCGAAACATAAGACCTGGTATATCAAAGAGTCATTGCAACTTTAAAATTGCACATGCTTCCTTTCCAAGCTGATAGCCTCCAAAGCATCGGAGACAGGCACAATGTTATCTTCACTGCTACTCTGAAAATTTAATGTGGCTTTTTCATAATGGCTGGATAGGAAAAAATGTATTGGCTAAGGGAGAGATTCTTCCGGCTCTGTTTTGAAAAAAATTGCAACAGATCAAAATCAAGGTAACCCCTGCAGCTAGCCCTGATCCTTTGGAAACTGACATAAATCACACCAATTTTGTTGTGTTATGATTTATCTTAAGTAGAAAGGCAACTGTGTCTTTCCAGACTAAGTTGTGATTATAGGAACTCTTCCCAGGGCTTCAAGACAATGACTTGAAGGGGGGGGGGAGGGCATTGAGGGAAAAAAGGGGAAGGGGGAGAGGAAAGATAAGAAAAAAGAAAAAGGAAAAAAGAAAGAAAAGAAAGAAAAGAAAGAAAGAGAAAGAAAAGAAAGAAAGAGAAAGAAAAGAAAGGAAGAAAGGAAAGGAAGGAAGGAAGGAAGGAAGGAAGGAAGGAAGGAAGGAAGGAAGGAAGGAAGGAAGGAAGGAAGGAAGGAAGGAAGGAAGGAAGGAAGGAAGGAAGGAAGGAAGGAAGGAAGGAAGGAAGGAAGGAAGGAAGGAAGGAAGGAAGGAAGGAAGGAAGGAAGGAAGGAAGGAAGGAAGGAAGGAAGGAAGGAAGGAAAGAGAGAGAGAAAGAGAAAGAAAGAAAGAAAGAAAGAGAAAGGAAAGAAAGAAAGAGAAAGAAAGAAAGAAAGAAAGAAAGAAAGAAAGAAAGAAAGAAAGAAAGAAAGAAAGAAAGAAAGAAAGAAAAGAAAGAGAAAGAAAAGAAAGAAAGAATAAACCATCTTAAAAGCAGAAAAGATCTGCACATAAATGCCACAAGCTGAAAAGAACAGTACCAGCACAGCAACTTGAAAAAGAAGAAAATCAGCCACATTACAGAAATAATTTTTGCAGACCAAAAATATGTAAAGAGGAAAAGCTTGGCCTGCTGGAAAAAAATATAAAGCTCTCCCCAGGAAATGAGTAACAGCTCATGGACTGTTCTTGTTCCAGGGCTGTACCTTGAACTTTATGAATCTCATTTGCTTGGAATGGTGAGTAGAGTCTTAGCATTATTAACAGTATCACAACATACTAATTCTGATAACCAAAAAGAAAATTCTAGACCAGTGAAAGAGCTCAGTTTTCTTAACATAAGCACTGTGACTACTCATTAGTTAAGTAAAATATTTTGTGTTTTCAATGGACCTTCCCAGAAAAATTAAGTTCTCCCAATTTCTCTGTCATTTTCCTCATACAGTACAACATCTAATTGTTCCTATTCTACAGATGAAGAAACTGAGGCACAGAGACTTGTTTTACAAAAATGCAGGCATTTGGGAATTGGAAACCAGGCTTAGAACCTGAGTTCCCTTGTTTCTAGTAAAAAAGTCTATCCAGTGGGCCACACTTCTTCCTATAGTTGACACTCTACACAGCTGCTATACAATGTCAGTTGGGGTTTTATTTTTCATTAGTTTGCACGCCATCTGTCCTGTGAGTGAAAAACAAGAAGCTATTTAAACATTCCTCTCCACTGATCTCTTTCCTTCCTTCCGTCCACCAATGGGCTGCAGAACAGAGTGGTTTTTAAAATTACAGTTTACATAGATGCATGGATATGCACACAACTTAGGACAATGTCCCTTAAGAATCATGTGAGCACTTTGAAAAAATGCCTTTTTCAAGTAAAATATGGTCAGGTTAGGAAACCAATCACATTATACAGTATTGCATTACTCTATATACTCATGCAATATGCCTCTCACTCTTTTTCTGCCTGCTCCCTTACTTTCTTTTTCTCCCTCTCTCCCTGTCTGTATATCTCTTTCTCTCTCCATTCCTGCCCCTCTCCCTCTCAGTAAGCATATTTGCTTTATTGAGTCAATGAATGTGGCAAAAGACATGCAAAACAACTATTGGATCACAGAATCCTGTCCCCTTGCCACTGCAGGATATACCTGTAATCCCTACACAGCAACAGGATCTGATATACAGAAGCTGAACTTAACCTCGGAGTTTGTCAGACAAGCTGTGGCCATTATTGCTATGAAAATTTGTGTATCATTTCCCTTGCTGCTTATCTTTTATTTCTGTAGTAGGTTAGGGACTGAAGATGTTAAGAAAAGGAGATACATATCCATGCCTTATCATGGCCACCAGACAAAATAGGTAAGGTGAATACAGCTGAGCTGTGAATATATACTGCTTTTTGCTGACTTTTCTATAGCGGCTGTAAGCTGTAGCAAAGAATAGAGTAGCGAGCTACGGGTAAAATCTGTAGAAACTCTTCCTCGTACGCTTTGGGCCTTTTTCTCCTGCTGTACACAGGCAGCCCTAAGTGTATTGAGGAAAGGTGAGTAATTTTCCAGTGGAGGCCAAAGACAAACATAAGGCAGGTGCAAAGTACAAACCTTGATGCATACTGGATGTGGATAGAGTGCAACCCAATGTGTCTTGGGAGAGGGTTTACAAAACTTTCAAGTACTCAGAGAGACAGGTAAATGGGTGCAGCCAAAAGGAAAAGCTGTTGTAGCTGTGTATTCTTAAAGAGGGTATAAGGGTGCGCATTGATCCTGGTATATCACTTAGGTATATTGATCCTAGATATCTCTTAGGAGCTACTGACGGAAGAGACTGTCTTTTGTTTAATCAAGATAATATGTTTTCAGTACAGCCTTGTCCAAGACCTGTCTTCTACTTTGAAAGCTGTTTTCTGCTTTTTGGAAATACCTGGCTTTTGCTGGATACTTGGCAAAATCTGACTTTCTACAAGCATTTGGCTAAAAATGTACATTAAAAAAAAATCTACATTAAAAAAAAATCTACATTTAAAGGGGAAAAAAAGGGTCCTACATGTTCTGGGTTTGTTTAAATTCATGATCTTCTGAGAGTTTCTGTTCAATGCCTGACGAGCTGTTATCGATATATGACTGATAGAGGTTTATGTTATCAGTGACTGATTCTCAGGGAGCTGAACCTCTGCAGCTCATACTGACTTTCATGCTGCTTGGGACATATCAAATCCTTATGAATCTTGATTTACCTTTAGAATCATGTAATTCGTGTTAACAGTTCTCGCATATTCTGTAGCAGTGGGATATGGAGTGACTCTCTGGACTTCCAACTTCTAAATTTGTTTCAATAAGAACTTCTGGTTTCATTAAGATCTTTTGATTTCTTTCAAATATAGCATGATAACCAAATATATTTTTCAGCTATTGGTATAAATAAACAATACTAAGAAGCCATGTAATTAGTATTGTTCCCAATTATCAGAAGACAGTGTATACTCCAGTTTACCATATTCCCTTTAGCTGGCTCTGTGATCTGCCAGATCTCATAGAAATACCTGTTGTTAGCTGTGATGTAAGTTTTTTTATTATATTCTAAGCATATATTTTACTGTAATATCCTGTATTATGAGCTCGGATTGCTTCTGGAAGTAATTACAGTTTATTTATTATATCCTTGGTTCCAAACAGAAATATTACATATGATGAGAACTTTTCAGAACTTGTGAACCAATTTGATTCTGTTCTGGCTTTTCAAATACTGTTAGTTGTGAGGAGCAACCCCTACGGCCATTTAAAGGGAAGGTGAAATGGAAATAATTATAGGGTTTTTTGTAGGACATTTTTCACAGTGGGGTCTCCAACAATTTCATTTTCTTAAGTTTATGCCAATACCTTCAGCCAAACCATAAAGCTTTTGTCTGACTTTAGTGCTGATCTCTGAAGAGAAAATTTTTGGCTGACAAGGAAGACAATTTAAAACTTCACAAAATTTGCTTGTCTGGAAGGTTGCACTAGGGGGAAACAGTCTAGACACCAAACTCATCTTGTCGGGACTGGTTTTTCTTCCCAGGCTCTACTTGTGGCCTTTTTTCTACTTCCCATTTTTTGAGGCTTTAATCTTCCTTTCAGGTCAAGTGGCCATGCATTATCCTGTGTCTTTCCCAGTCTTCATCTAAGTGTGGCATCTATGAGACTACGCCTTACTCACACTTATTTTTGAGAGCTTTTTACAATATACTTAATCCTCTTCTTCCATTTCTAGATTACATAAGCAAATTTATGTGTTTCCTTCATCTCCTTCAAGGGTGAATATATTGCAGAGGAAACCTCCCAAAATAAATCATAACTGAATCATTTCAGTTTAGCTGCTAGAGTCTTGGGTGGCCCTGTGGTTTGCATGTCAAGATATTCGCACATCCTTAGTATGATAAGAGATGTACAAACAGCTACACCCACACTATCCAGGGATGATTCACTTTACGGAAAGGAGGGGACGTTCCCGCAGCTGTCCTCCTGAGGGGGATGTACAACAGAAAAACACATTTAATCACCACAGAAGTTCTGCGAGTGGAAGTTGCAAGAGGGCATCTGGATCCGTGTGTCCCCTGGCTGCCCTGACCACATCCCATTACACACAGTACTGTGCTCTTCAAGCGGCTGTTCTAGCAGTTTCTGTTGCCTCAGTATTATTGGTTGTAAGGTATTTCTGCTGCTGAAGGCCATCTCAAGGAAAGCTCCTTTCACTTCCCGCTCTCAGATGTTTGGCACAGGCCCAAAAAGTATATGGTTGCCCTGCTAATTAGAAGATGCTCAGATGTGACTAAGTGCTGTTTACTGTGCATCCAGTTCTTGATGAACCAATGAATGCAAATGATAGCAAAAACACAGTAAAGATGTGACAGGGATAATTCCCTTGATGAAGACTTGACAGATATGTAAAGAACTTTAAAACATTAAATTTAAAATAATTAGGCTCTTTGATTAAACAAACAATCAATCAAATTGCTCTTTTATTTTATTCTTTCTTTCAAAAATAGCACTTTTAAACAGCAGATTATTTGGGGTTTTGTAGCCTTACCAATAACATATATTGAAGAGTGTTTTAACTCAGTTAATTCTGACAAATAGTACAACTGGGAGGCAAGTTTTAAAGATGGAAAAATAAATCCTCATTAAAAACCACAATAGCACTTAGACTACCAACCGATTTCAAGGTGACAGTGCCAAATCTTTTACCTTCTTCCAGCTCTTTGTTTTTCTGTTCATTCCACATCACAGAGCAACTATAGCAATGTTAAATGGATAAGGCCAGAGCCCATTTAGGAGTGAATGAGCTACAATTTACAGCTTGTGGGTCATCTCCCCTATAAATCCCAAGATCTGCTTTTGAATATAGAGAAATAGAGGAGAGAAAACTGAGGAACATTCTCTCATAACAGCATTCTTTCTGTTACAAAGGTAAAAATATAGATGCAACCCACACTGCTTTGGTGTGGATTTGAAGGCATGGAATTGAATTAATAACATTTATTGTTAACTTTTTTTGCCATTGCTGGGAAAAAGTAGTGACTAGGTGATGAACCTATAATTTTGGCAGAGACTTGTGGGGTTATTGTCTGTGTTCACTATAAACTGTGGCTTCTGTTCTCTTCGCAGTGCCTCTCCTACTAAAGGAACTGTGTAACTGTAAGGAATCTGCCTAGGAGCCATAAGTCTTTAGAGGCAAGTCTTCTATTGTGTACTTTTATAAGCAAAGTAGAGAGTTTGGTCTCTTAACAAAAGCTCTGTCGTACTCTGAAGAAATTTCTCAGGCACACAGACTGCATGGGAATCTGGCTCTAGTTTCAGTTAGGTTTTTCTATTGCTTAAACTTAAGCAAATCCTAGGATCAGGTTACTGATTCTTTTTTCTTTTTAAAAATACTGTATTTTACTTCATTAAATTTTGCACCTGAAATGCTTGTGCAACTGATCTCTGAAAGAAAATAAAAAATCACAGCTTCTGTGATCACAGAAAGCATGAAGAGTTTGGAATAAAAATGCTATTCAAAATGAGAGGAATACCTTGACTCAGAGAGCCAATTCACCAACTGCATAGTACTCAATAAAGCCAAATTTATCAATGGAAAATTATACTAATGTTATGAGCCATGAACTTTCATATTTAACACAACATCAAATTGTGTCGCTCTTTTCATGCTGTGTGAACTGTATGGAAAAATATAGTAAAGGGTTACAGTTATTATAATAATTATGTGTATAGCAGACAATATTTGCAACTGCATGCTCAGAAAAGCAGGTAGCAACCATAACCCACAATTAGGTGTTTAGATGTGAACTTTAACTAAGGCTTGTGTGATCAGAGTTAGAATTTGAATTATGCTACTGAGTGTATGCAGACAAGACACAATCTATATTTATTCTCTTAAACATTGCTGATGAGATCAGATGAGATTAGATTATGGACATCCCTGAAGCACCAAGTTTTAAAAATGTTGTTTTCATACACAGCCAGATCTGGCAGTCTTCCAAACAGACCCCATCCCTCTCAAGATAAAGAGAGCCTTGAGGCTCTGACAAAGTCCTATGTGTCCTGGGAGAAGATCTGCAGATCCAGAGATGGTCAGCAAGAGATATAAAAGTTCAGAAATAGGATTAAAGTACATATTGCTTAGTGCAAGTCTGTGGGAAATACTAATTTACAGTTGGAGATCTAGCAATCCTCTGGTGTGTACCCTCTTCTCTTGAGCCATTTTTCAGTTTGGGGAGCTTGGTTGCTTTGGCCCCTTTTTGGTCAAAGCAGCAGCAAATGTTAGGACAAGAAAATTTTGCCTTTCTTCTGCCCCCACACTGTCAGCAGGGGTGGTGATTAGAGCATCTTCTCCCTTTTTCTTATGTACATTTAGGATTTTATTGCCACTAGGTAGAAAAACTGAAAATAAAACATTAAGGTAAACACCAAACATAAGAAGAAATCCTTATTCCTGTAAAGGAATGAAGGAGTGAAAAATTGATCGCCTTCCCATTTTGACCACTTTTCCCCTTGGAAGCTCTAGGGATTTGTTCAGAAACCTGTGATTTTGGGTACACTGACCTTTCTCAGTTAACTTGGATTGGTGAAATGCTATTAAAGAAAAAATAAAAAATCCCAGCTAGTTATAAAAATGTGACTGTGCTGTAGCACTAAGACTTTCTAAACAAATAAGCACTAGGAGTTCTGATGCAGCAATTTCATCTTGTAATGCTGGGTGTGCTTTCAGGGCAAAGGAGAGTAAGCAAGGCTATAGCCTGCAGGGGCTGCTGTCATGCAAGAATAATTACACTAGGATGGAACAAACAATCAAACTGTAAGGACAGATGTTGTTTGGCTTTGTTTCATGTTAAGGGCTAAGTTTATGTTCCACATTAATAGAAACAGTATCTTTTTGTGGAAGTCTTGGGATGCTTTCCAGAATTGAGTAAGAACTAAGGCATATACTTTTCAACATGTTGGGATCTCCTATCTGAGAGGATGTCCTGTTTACATTTTGTGCTCTAGCTAAGTAATTACGCTGCAGAAGTGCTCCAGAAATGAAGTGAAATATAAGAGGGGAAGATGGCTTGAAATGGATTTTCACACAAGTTTGAAAAATTACACTTTACATGACCCCTGTCATCAAACCATTTGGGATTAGTCCTACAAAGGTATATATTTAACAAGAATAAGCACTCAGAAGGGAGAGGCCTTGGCATCTATGGAATGTATTTTGGGTGGTTTGAAACTTTTTTTTATCTTCTTTTCAGAAAGAAAATAGGGAGTGGCTGATAATGTGGCTCACAGCTAGTCTCATTTATTAAAATGACCTGTGTGGGTAACCAAACACTGATGAATCAAATCTAGCATAAACCAATAGTTAGGAATAACTAAGTTAAGAAAGCAAGAGGGATAGATTCTCATTTATATCATCCCTTTGTGACTTAAAGGCTTTCTATATCAGAATGGCAATATATTACACAGATTTACACAGAATTTACATTATATGATATGAAAGGCAACAGAAAATCAAGTTTACAGTTTTATGGTTGTAATTAATTTTTGCATGAAGATGGCAATTTTTTTTTTTTTGTAGGAGGCAGAAATAATTTGTAATCAAATGGGGAGACACAGTGGCAAGTTCAGATTATTTTAAATTGATTTTAAAATTAGCAGGATTCTAAAGAAATGTTCTTTTTCTAAATACCAGTGTGTTGTGCTTTCTGTAGCTGAGGTGTAGATCAGGGGTGTTGTAATATTATATAGTTGTGACTCTGTGATGTCTCTTAAAGTTCACAATTCTCTTTTGCCTGGTAAACAGGTCTTCAAACAGTGACTACTACGTTTTGTGATGGAAAAACTGAGATATAAATCACAGAAAGGCTAAAAAAAACCACGTTGATTTAACACACCTTATTAATTTATTTTTGTATTCATCTATATTACTAGAATGTGGAAACCCTTTTCATGAGCCCAGTCAAATTGCTTGGTTTTTAGGTAATGCATAAACGGAAAGAAAAGAATGCTTCCTGCTATCCACCCCCAAACAAAAAGAAATTCAATTCTGAACGCAGGCAAAACATAGTAGACTAATGGAAAACTACCTAATAGATGATAATAGGAAATATGGTATGTAGTGCTTCTGCACACCCACAGCTTAAATGCTGTCAAGATTTGGTAGACTTCCAGGAAAAAGAAAAATCTAAGGCAGAGTTTGATAAAGTGTTAGTTCTTAAATGTGTATGGGGAGCTTTTCAACCCTGTCCAAGGGATACTGATGGGCACACTTCTGTTCTCACTGTGACCTCCTGAAGCTAACTAAAATTAACAAATATCATTCCACCATTTGAGACTAGCCCTCTGTCTCCTGTATAGATAGACATATAGATGCAAACCTTATCGGAATTTTTATATTAGGAATGTTATCCAGGGCCAAATCCTGGAATTGTTATTCATCTGGCTTCCACTTGACCTGATGCTTCTCACATTTGTTTTTGTAGCATATTATCTTAAAAGTCCTTGTGTATAATTACAGGCAAAATGACATCCAAATGCAGTCCATTGATACAAAACGGTTTGAGCGCTGAATAAAGTAAAAAAAGACTTTTTGTGGGAATTATCCCAAAAGAATAAGTGATGGGACTGCTTAAAATAATTTCAGTGTAGATGTTATACACAAAGAACCTTCCTAATACATCAGTCACATTTATTTCTAATTAAAAATTTTAGAAATCTAGATCTCTCTGTCTGAGCTTTTATGTGGTGCCCATCATCCCTGATTCTGAGAAAATGAGAATAGCTCATTGTATGTACTATAAGGTCTACCAGTGTTATCTCTGAAATATGGGAACTAGTGGTATAATAAAATACACGGCAGAACTCTGAAAGCCCTTGATTCTATATTTACATCTCTGAACAAGCTCACTTTGACTCATAGCTCCTTAATTAGAGGCATAGCCGTTTTCTTTTCTGTAGGGCATTTTTTTACCCTCACAATACAAGCATACATTTGGTAACTCATACCAGCAATTAGCCTCATCTGCTATGTAAATGAGTGTAATTGCAATCAAATACTTTAGTGGGCCTAAAGGGAAAACATGCAATCATTACAAAGTAGGAGTACATGGTAAAGAGACTTTTAGGAGTGGTAGCAGAAGTGCTTTCTCCCTGTGGTGACTATGGTACTTTCCATTGTTAGTTATTTCTTCAGGAGTTTAGAACCTGGTTCAAAGGGTATTTTTTCTGTTTTTGAGTGAGAATTGTGGAAACCACAGAGCAAAGAATGACATCGCTGATGAAGAAAAGAGAAATTATCTCCAGGGTGTTCACAGGATTTTGTGGGGAACATCTGAGCACCACAAAACAGGATACCAAAAACAACACTGGGAAGTTCATGGACTGGTTTTATTGTCAAAGATTTGTTGAGATCAATGGCTATGACAGTTTTACACCACCTAAATAACTGCGTCATTGAATGTGTCTACATTATTTTCTGTCTTCCACAAGAGCTGTCACTAGCATACTGCCTTCAGCCTGTCTGGATGGTATTTTATGGTTAGCAAACATAGCATAGAGATACTATTACAATACAACTCCCTGAGCGTGGACTTGACGTTTGAACAAACTGCAAAGCTGATCTTGAGTTGTGTCCTCTGAAATGGTAATACAGATGCATTGTCAGATATATTTTGATGGTGTAAATATGGCTCAAACTTGTCATTTGCATATCCTGTCTACATAATTTTGCATCTGAGTTAATAAGTTTCCAGTGCCAAATCCACATTTTGAAATGTAATTATTTATCTCAAATTTCTTCCATTAGTTTGGGGTAATGGAATGATCTGTTAAATCTGAGTTGCCTGAAATTTGTTAAAGGCCTGCAGTGAGGCATCTATATTTATTATGTGCAAATGCCTGAATAGAGCTGAGGCAGCCTGAATCCAGAAGATTATAAAAATGTTTCATCTCCTAAGCAGAATTTCACCTCCTTTGTTATAGAACTTCACTGAGTTACTCATTCTGGCTTTAAAAGTTCCAAAGTGTGCATGGAAATATTTACGTTTTCTTAGTTGGCACAGCAGCAAATATTTCCATGAGTGCTAGCTTTATCACTGCATTAAAAACAAACAAACAAACAAATGAAAAACCCTAATAAGACATTTGACCTGCCATTTTGTTCACAAATTATATTCAGTTTTGATCAAAATTAAGCACTGCAGATGCTGATCCTTCTTACTGCATTAGGTAAGAGATGACTGGAAGGAGAGGTCAGAACTGATTTTCATCTATAAAGTATCATAAGCAAACAATCTATTCATGGCCTGAATGAACCTTTTTCTTTTCTTTTTTACAGCCATTATTCCTTCATTTAAGTATAGGCCTATATTTCTGATTAAGGAAATCTGTGTTAGAGAGAACCAAGGGCAGGTGCTGCTGCCTAAAGAAGAGCGATCAGCAGCCCAACATGATAACAAGGCCGGCAGAGGCAGTGGCCTCTCTGACAAGAGTCCTGTCCCATAGCACCAAGGTGAGGCAAATAAGGCAGGCCTACTGATCGTAAGCAGACTCCGACTGGAGTCCAGATCTCCAGACAAGTCCACTGTAATAAGGCACATCAGAGGTCAGGCCAAGAAGTCAATTCATGGGTCAGGGTCAGAATCCAGTTCCACAGGATCCAGATCAACAGCTGAAAGGAAGCCCTGTCATGAGCCAACTGTGACAACCTCTTCTTAAAACCATCTCCTAACCAAAGGATGTAGGAACTTTTGCTGCAGCTTCTTCCAGCTTTTTATCAAAGATCTTCAAGGTTAGCTGGGACTTCTCAGACAGATCTCCTTTCAGAGAGCTGGCCTTGAGTACTCCTAGGAAGGGTTGGTGTGCTCTGGGCTCTGACAGTCTTCTAGACTGAAAGGTTACTTTACCTACGAGAGCATTTCAAGGCCATTCTGTATGAGTAGACACCTATCTATCCTCTAAAATATCAGCAGAATAGTGAGAAGAACACACCAACTTCAATTCAGGCTAGACAAGACAGAAACAAGGTACCAAGAACAGGAGTACCTTTAGATGGAAGCAGGTACTGCCTGAGTTTATCATCTTGTTGAGTCATATTACCCATGAATCAAAACCCTGGTTGCATATTTACCCACTGGTCTGCTGAAATTTTTCTCTGAACTCTTTTTCAGTGAAAAAAAATTTCACTGAAAGTTTTTGAAATTATATATATAAAGTAATTTAGTTTCATGTCAGACAAAGTAGTTGTGTCTATCCCTCTTTCAGGATGACCTCAGAGCCTCAAGTGCAGTACACATTAGCTTCACTTACAGACTATAAGGAATAAAAATAAATTAAAGGAAGTCTTGATTGTAATTTAGTGTTCCAAAGTTCCCACAGTGTTCCAAAGTACCAAAGTATTCCAAATTTCCCACAGAATACTTAATGTGATTCTGTTCTGTAATGAGAAATAAACTACTTGGCATGGGTATTCCTTGAGTAATACCTTTTTCATATGCATGAAAGAATCATGATCAGTGACAAAATACTGTTACTGAAGTTTACGTTTTCTTATTTGGTAGGGCAATCTCTCTTCAATAAAATATTATTTTCTAAATTCAAAGGTATTTTATTTGGTAAGCTTTGAATATGATAATCTGCTCATATAAAGTTTTACACTATCTTTCACATGGAGTAATTTTTTTTTGTTCATTATCTAGAAGTAATGAATGAGTAGTTATGGAGTATTTGGGGGGATGGGATTTCCAGAGTCACAAATACAACAATTCTAGTTGGGTGGTGTTGTATTTTACCTCTTCCACTTAGAAATCTATTTTAGAGCTTCCGATCATGGAAAAGTGATGACTGAAATGCCTTCTATTGTTGATGTGTATCACTCAGTTTAGGAAAGTTTATGCTGTTATCATCTTAAAAGGATGTAAATGTCCTGTCAAATAATATAATTATCATTGCCTGTTTCACAAAAATACCTGGAGTTTCATCACTGAGGGTGGCTATCATTGTAGAAACTGGTTTCAAACTTGTTTAGTGATAATTTAGCTAAGAACTGTTCTTTACTAGGATCTAGTACTCCAAAGCATCCTATATTACACATAAGTAATTTTGGTGGTTGTTACAGCTTTTAAGGTGAACATGCGGATTAAAGACAGGCTTTCACAATTTAGTATGCAACACATTCTTTCAGTTACTCATGTATTTGTCTGGATAGAAAGTAGGAACAGAATGCACTTTGCAGAGCACTATATACATTTTTATGATGGAAAGAATTCCTTAGAATCATAATACTTGTTTCAAGCCAATAAAATTAAATTCAGAAAAGTAGCAGGACTGCTTTAGGACTCAGAATTCAAAAGTGATGAAACAAAGGCTAGGGTTCAACATACTGCTTTGATGAGTAGTTTTAGCAGTTGTTTTCTAACCCAGGGATCTTTGAATTTAAGATCTTTCTCTTTTTAATATTATTCTAATTGCAGACACAACTCATCTTTAGAATTGAACATTTTCTGTAAAATTTGAGTTTTAAGAGTGGTGAAGAAATGAAAATTGAATGTCAATGTGTTGATTTGGGTCTGTGGAACATAATTTAAAGAAACTGGAATTCAGGCCACTGCCTATATTATAGTTTTTAGAACAGGATTTGCGGAGAAATGTCAGCTATAAGCCCTGTGCTTAAAACGTGTGTTCTGTGTGAACTCATATTCACTTTAGCCGTGTGGAGCACAAACTTTTTCTTCCAGCCAGCTGTAATATTCAGTCTGTTTGTAACCTCCTTGTAAGTTGAATTGTTTCAGCCTTTTCCCTGCCGACAGCAAAACATAAACATGAGGCACATTAAAATGGAAACAGGATCCTGGTCCTTTCTGCTTCTCAGTTTTATTTAGCAGTGGCCTTTAACCCTCATTAAGATACTTTGGAAAATTTGGGACTCCTTTTTTTTTGTGTAGCTCATTGTGGGAATATTTAGGGTTTTTATGCTGTTCTTCTATTAAAATGCTTTTGGACAGCTGTGTAAAAATATAAAACCCACACATTTTTTTATTCTATAAAAAAAGCCTGTAGACAGTATTTCACAGCATATGATCTGGTCATTAGTTATCCCATAAAGATAAGGCAAACACTGACACCCACATTTTACTCAGGAGGAGTATCAATGCGCATCAAAGTTTTGTCCAGAGCAAAACATACAATAATATACATACTAATGGGTGCTAGCCCAAATCTGTATATTAATGCATGGAAAATATCAGAAAAAGTTGTTTTATCTATGAGAATATGACTCAGATTCATGAGTACAATAGTTACGTGTAGGAATTTGTTTAACAATTTGCAATATGCATCATTAACTAACTGGTTATGTCCTCTGATCTATTTGCCTTAAGAGGTTCCCGACCTGCTGATAAATGCTTCTGACAAAATATATACTTCAGAAACATGCAGAGATGTGCTAAATATTATACAAGCTCCAGCACAGAAAATTTTGCCAAAGGAAGTTTTAAATATCTAATGTCTGCTATTTCCAAACTTTCAATAGAAAATTCTTTCTCTTAAATAAAATAAGATATTCTTCCTCTAATTTAAATGCATGGAAGAGGGGCTATAATGAAATATATGTATTAGTTGTGTATTTTTGGAAACTGTATTTCAGATTCCATTTATGAAGTAAAATAAACTAATTGAAAAGGAAAATATTCTAATTTTTCTTTGACTTTAAGAAAATATTTTCCCAAGGGTTTATAATTTCTCCATGATGTTTATTCTAGTCAAATAGCTAGCATATTTATTTCTCTATTTGTCATTCACTGGAATTCTGAATTGCCACTCTATTTTTTAATCCTGCTAAAAAAATCTCATTTTGAAAAATGTGCCATTTTATGCCACATTTTCAGAAAAGTAATTGCATTCAAAATATCTCCCTGCAGTTTTCAATTTGATTTGTTTTTTTTTATCCAGTTATTTTCCTTTGTCCTTTATCCTTTTCCTTTCTAATGCCAAAAAGGACAAAAGTAATATGAAAAGAGAAAGCTGTGAAAAAAATTAATGCAAAAACCCGCAAAACATCTTTGAGCTTCCATTTACATATCAGATGGATGGGTTATTCCAGATTCCATTCCAAAACAAACTTTTAGAAGGAGTCATTTATATTAATGTAAAACGCTTTACTTTCCTAATTTCTAAGACTGTAAGATACCTTCCACAGATGCTGTGCTTTGTCAGATGGAGTTTGGTGATATTTGTTTGAGGTGATGAAAATTCAGTTAATCCTTGATAATATGTTTGAACAGCTAAAAGATTTATTGTTAAAAATAAATGTGCTTCTCATTTCCTTCTTGAGACCTTTTGGTTTCACTACCTAGTTATTAGTTCTTATATTTGTCTTATTTAGTGTGATGAAATGAAGGAAAAACATGCTATGTCATATCTTTATTTTGAAGTTGAAGTCGTTGAATTAGAGTTTTTAATCTTATTAGCTTTTGCTGCTTCTTTTATGAAGATAAATCAACAGCATGCACTCAGCTATTCTGATTACACTAAAATCAGGAGTCAACTTGATCCTACAGGTCTAAGTTTGCAGAATTAAGCACTTTGTTAAGCAGCTTTTGAAAGCTGTTGTCCATTGGCCACAGTACATGTTTTCACTAATGAGATACAGCCTTCCAGATTTAGTACAGATCATCATAATCGATAAATTTTATATCCATTAATGGTAGCATTTTCACTTTTAATCTCTACTAATATTTCATGGCAAAGATATAATTCTTTATCAATGATTTTATGGGTTAAAACTAGTTCAAAGAAGTAAAAATCAAAAAACCTCTGCAATGCTGCAGTTAGAAAGTGACCTTGTCAAAGTAAGGCACTCCTGCTTCAATTAAATTCAAAGTCAGTTGGTCCCACAGGTAATGCTGACATGTATGATGTTATCAATTATAAGCATACTTTGCAAATTTAGTTTAAAAAAAAAATTTTATGCTATGCTAGTTTTTAGAAAAAAAAGGAAGACTTTTTTTATTAGTAGCCATTTATAAGGTCATTTTGGAGTGTACTGTTACATAAAACATGAGGTCAGCAGGTAAGGCTAATTAAATTTTAGTAGGAGCAAAAGTCACCAAAAGGTTTTTACTTTCATCCTACCCAGTCTAAAATAGTGATACAATATGCCATTAATAGCCTTGGAACTACTAATTATTTCAACATGACTGGCAGTATCAGTGCTGTCAATTTAATTTAATGCCCTCCTGAGGATGAATGATCACTTCTATTATTTTGTAGTTTCAGGAAAAAAAAAAGCAACAAAACCAAGAAAACCCAAGCAAAATAAACTGAAACATGGAAAGAATAGTTCAGAGAAAGTACCTGCTGCAGTCCTGGTTGAGAAATTTTATTTGGAAGTTTTCCATCAGAAAGTGCAGTTTGTCTGATTTCAAGTAATTTCAGAGGAAAATATCAAGTTCACATGAGTTTTCTTGGAAACAAGCCAACATATTTCCCTTTTGCAATTTTATTTAAAACAATTTATTGAATAATTTTAATCCATTTTAAGTTTACACCGTATTAGAGAAAATATTGTTGAAAATTCCACATTACACTGCTTTTGTGTTAATGAGAAAAAAAAAAACTTGGGGCTAGGTGATCTTGAGGTTCTTTCCAGCCCTATCTATTCTATGACTCTATGATTCTATGAATTGGACTTTTATGTTCCGTAAGAATTTTAAAATTTGGGAATGTTGTTCAAATTTGGATCAGGGAAAAAACATGAAATATTCGTGTTTACCCTGAATCTGGTAGTTTATTTTTCCACCAGCATATTCAATATGTCATCATATTGTACAGGACCATTCAACATTAAAAAAAATATGTACTAGGTTTACAGTTATGTGCAGCACATAGAAGCCATGTGAAATACTCCTATTGCATGCAGGAGTGTATCGGTACTTCTAAAGCCTAACTGTGCTGAGAAGTCAAGTTCAGTCTTTAATCACTAATCAAGCTGTTTCTCAGAAAATTATATCCTGGCCATTATAGGAATACATAGTTTTTATTCCTCAGAATAGCCTTTAACGTTCAGGAGAAAATTCAGCACTGAAAATTCCATCTTGATATTTCTAAACCTGTAGTTATCTTAGTGTAAAAGATTTTCTCTCAAGTGGACTTACAACTTTTAAAGAGGTGATGTGTAAGAGTATGACAAACCATTAATTGGGTTGACACCCAAGATTTATAAAAAAAAGGTGACTTAAAAGAAGTTATATTCTCACAGTGCTACAGCACAGTTTTTTAAAAACATATTTGAACTATAATTGACTGTAATTTCTAATGAAAGTGGTGACCAATAATTTTTTCTTTGTTCTGGTTTTGTGTTAGTAGACCTTGCTTCATGAGTGTGAGCTCTGGGATTGTTTCTTGGTAGGCTGAGAATTCTGCTTGAAATGGGAGATTTCATTTCTCTCTTCTGTTTGTGTTCCGATTTGAAAAAAACCAATCAGTTAATGGTTTCAATAAAGACTTTTTTTTCCCCAATCTGCAAGTAGAATTCCTGACAAGTATGGTAATGAATCTCATTGTAGGGATTTTTTATCTACTTTTCCTGTTTGTACAAAAATAAATTTAAAGCATTTTTATTTGTGGATTCAACCATTTGGACCCTGTTTGGTTTAGAAAAGGCATGCATTTTGATGCATTATCCAAATGATTTATGGGAGAGACTCTTGTATGTTCAGTAAAACAGAATTGACAAGATTCTGATTTCTCAGTGAGATTCTGAGAATATTAACACAAATCCTAATTATAAGAAAACCAAGATGGGGAAAAAGGGTCTGGTTTAAGGTACAATGAAACATCAGCTATATTTACTGGGAAGATCTTTCCTAAATAGCTTACACTAGATGGAGGTGAAAGAAAGGAGGAATCCAATTCTTCCTTTTCCAATAGAATAACTACAGACCCACCCACCCCTGTAGACATCAGAAGGATTAACAGGATACCTGAACCACCTACAGAAGGGATGACTGGTTACTTTACACGCTCTTTGATAGCACGTTGTGAGGATTTTTCAGCTGCTGGATTTCCACTGTAGATTTAAAGCACAGTCAATTGTTTATAGCAGAGATGTTTCGAATTCCCAGGGAATCGCAGGAGGAAGAAAGTGCTTTGAGTTCTAGTTCAATACCTGATTTGATCATTTTCCCTAATATTCCTCAGCTCACCCCTTACTACCCACGCACACTGTGAGATTCCTAGACATGTTGCTTAATACAGAAGTCCAGCAAAGCAAGCAAAGAAACTGTCACAGAACCATCTGGCCATTTCTTAATGTGCAATAGAAAACTATCACAATGAGAAGGCTTGCCTTCTTTCAGTGATCCAATGGACATCATGAGCTGGTAATTATCACTGCTTTAAAGCAGAGTATAGTTTCTGTTGCCAGTACAGGCCCTTCTGATTTCGCAATACAGAAGCTCTTAATTTGACTACAATCCTCTATATTCATTTTCATAATAAGAAATATATATTTTTAATCTAAGATACTTTCATACCAAAATAAAGATGTACTATCTTTATTTCAGGTGATATTTTTCTCCCCTTCCTTTCTTACATTGATGCAAATGATTCAGTAAAAGCTAATGTTTGATAAAATCTTATTCATGAAATCTAACAATGCTTTGACATTCTTGTTCACTAAAGACAGCATAAATTTTACCATAGACTTCCGTGATTCTGGGATTTCACACAAAGGGCATGTTCTTTTCAGAGAACCTTATCATATTGCTTGAGAAGTGAGGTGAAAATTTTGATTGTCCTGTGAACAAGGTATCTCAGCTGGTGAGGCCCTTTTGTAAATCTATATTTTTAAGAGCTGTATCTAGTCATCTGATCCTGAGGAGGATCTTTAAACTGAAGAATGAGTATCTACCAACCTACTGTCAAAACAAAACAAAACAAAACAAAACAAAACAAAACAAAACAAAACATGACAAAGAACCATTTGATCCATTAGTTACTGAAGTCAGTCCTTTCTTTGAGGTTAATGATCAGTGGATCAGGCTATCAGAAAAATGGAAACATGGGTTCTACCTTTGTGCTTTCTCTTCTTTCAAGCATTTCAAGTTGTCTGAGATTCCTATTTGCATGACAAGTATCATCATCATCATCATCATCATGGCTTGACTAAGTGAACGAAGACTTGGGAAGGGCTTTGCCCACGCTTACTACAAGCATGCTGATGACTAAAAAGGCCAATGTGGGATAGGCAAATCTGGTTGCAAAAAGGAGAGTGAAAGGTCTCCTTGGGTGCTATAGGCAGGGCGCGATTCTTTCTACGTTGTTTTTTCTCCTCGAGACTAATTCTGTGTGAGTTCTCAAAGGAGACAATGGTGCTATGGAGCGACCAATGTCCTGAACCACCTGCATGCAGGGTTGGGTCTGTGACTTCCAGTGCCCCTTATCACCTGCTGTTTCGTCTCTCGCCTGTCACTACAGGGCTTTGCAAGTGTGGGTAAACCCTTTGGGTCTGTGCGGTGGATTTTTTAGGTGAGGCACAGAGTGCATGAAACTGGCCTGACCCTTTACACGTGGGGTTTATCAGCCAGGGCCTAGCGAGCTTGCATGGTGACAGCAAAGTCCTCAGGTCATAGGTTTGATTAGAGTGTCCTTCTCCTAGATGGATGGCCTTATAGAGCTAAATGAGCTCCATCTGCCCAGGTTTGAAGTTAGAGTTGTCCTTCTCCTAGGATGGTTGCCCAAAGGCTAGTGAGCCCATGCTGCCCATGGACACACTTTGTCTGACCCTTCAGTTGAGATCTGTCTGGCATGGGAGACCCTGCCAGAGGCGTATGCCACCACCAGCATAACTCCCAACCTCACAAGGGCACACAAAGGGCTCTTTCCCCACAAGAAGGGGGTGTCTGTGAAAGAGATAACAAATATACATATCTGTCTATAAGTATTCCCTCCTCTGGTTCTTTGACTAGTCTGGAGCTCAACATGGAGAAACCAATAGTGAGAAAAAATGCATAGTATTTCTCAGTTTTTCAGTGTGTCTTTTATAAAGTCTGTATAACATTCAAATTTCCCTTCTTTTTGGTAAAAATAGGTAATAGTTTATCATCAGTGACTAATGAAGACATCATTTCATAAAACTGCTAATGTCAAGAGGAGAGAACAAAAAAATTCATTCTGCAACTCTTAAATAAAAAATACAGCTACAGTTATGACAACAGTGCAACTAATAGTAGAAGACTTATGTGGGTTTTTTTTTTTGCCAAATTCAGCTTATTTGGCATATGGGAATACTTTTCAGTCATGAAGACATGGGAGCGTCCTTCTCTGTAACTGTAGAACAAGCATGATGAATTTTAAGTTACTACATGTGTAACATGAGGTAGCATTACTAATCTGGTAGCACGTTTCCATGATTGTACATAGTGAAGATGACTGGGCAAGTAGTTTGTGATTTGATGCAGCTTCTGGCAAAGTGAATGAATGCCAAGATTGCCAAAGCATCAGAAGAAACATTTTTAATTTAAGTATGCATGCTGAGATGCAGCTGTGCCAATACATGCATATTTATTGGATCTGGCCAGGAGGCAAGCACGCAGCTAATTAAACCATAGTAGTGCTGGCAAAGGTTTGATTCTAAAGGCCTGGGCTGTCATAGACTTAGCTGAGATGATTTTGATGGATGTAGGAGCAATTTAAAAATAAAATAACCCTAGGCAATATTAAACTTGGATACTTTGATAACCTGGTTGATTGTTTTCAGAGAGATGAGGATAGGCTTTGGCATTACAGAATCACAGAATCCTAAGGATTGGATTGGAAGGGACCTCAAAAGATCATCTAGTCCAACCCCCCTGCAAGAGCAGGATAACTTAGAGTACACAGGAACTTGTCCAGGCAGGCCTTGAATATCTCCAATGTAGGAGACTCCACAACCCCCCTGGGCAACCTGTTCCAGTGATCTGTCACTCTCGCAGTAAAGAAATTTTTCCTGATGTTCACATGGAACCTCCTATATATTCACATGGAACCTCTATATTAGGCATAGCATAGCTCAAGAAAATCATACACTTTCCATACACTTCCATATTTTAATTTGGGTAGCTACTAGGCATTGCTGGGGATGCATTGCTATAACCAAATCGAGCTTAAGAAATAGTTTAGTGAGATACATAAGCTGAAATATAAACAGGACCTAGACATCTTTCAAGATGCTACTGAAGGGTCTGTTTACAACTGTTTCTTCTCATTAACCAGAACATAACATGATTAATCCAGTTTCAGAAAGTCCATCTCTGTGGAAGCAAAGGTACAGTAAGATTTCTATCCATTCACTTCCTTGTGGGTTTTTTGCAAGAAGATGGACATTGTGATATTTTGTTTTGTTTTCTGAAGGGCATGCCTGTGCACTAGAAACCACACTGAGACCCTGCTTACCTCTGGGTAGGCCAGTAGTTAACTGTCAGCTGCTATTCACTTTCAGAGCCAAATTTTAAACAAGTGGAAGTTTACATGAAAATAATTTAGCCTCCTTGTAATTTATATGAATTTTGAAGAATCTTTATTATTCAAGGTATGCAGTAAAAGCACCATCTTTAAAATTAAAATTTATAATACATTTATTGGTGGCTCTGTAACATTTGAAGGTAGGCAGCATTACCGACATCAAGCTTTGAAAAAGTCTGTTCTCATATACTTCCTAATCACAGGACTGACATAAAATTCATTAAATTTAAAAATAAATGCATAAAAATAAGGCTTTGTTAAGATTACTTTGGCATTTCAGCCTTAGGGCACAAATATTTTAGGTTTAGTCCACGACCATGGGGGCAAGTGGTGCCATTAACAAAATAAATAAATGAAAACTGAATTCAGACACTGACATGATGATATGGCTATAGAAACAAGAATTTTAAGAAATGTATAAAATATTCCAAGACTGACAGTAAAATGAAGACAGCTGGAACAGGTACCCACTTCAGTGGGATATTTTACCTCTTCTCTTGGGATCTTATTCTACACCCTTCTTCCATGAGTATAGTTAACAAATTGGCAATTGAATTTTTGATCCCCCTTGAGCTTGCTATAAGGAAGTGTCCTATCTACTCCATGCCAGTCTGTGTTGGGATCAATTTACTGCAATGGAATTTAGCTGAGAGAAGGAAGAGAGAAGGCAGGAAGAAATGGCTGAACATAAATTAAACAAACAAACAAATCTCTGTAGCCTACTATAACCCAAAGCAAGACTGAGTGTGATTTTTTTCTTTCTGTTTGCCTATGTGAGGTGTGGGGCTTTTTTAAAGACTTTACAGCTTAATATGCACAGTCAGACAAACAGTTCCTTTACACAGTAGGTTATTCTGAACAAAAATGTTGATTAAACAGAGAAAATCAAACTGAGCACCAGTAGCATTCCTTTCTGGTCCCAGACTCCCAGATTGTTTATTTAGTGTCACCCATAGTCTGTCATGACTGACCTAAAACTATCAGAAACAGCCACAATTGCAGCCAAGCATAAACAAAAATCCGAACTGAAGGTGCAAGGGGACTGCTGTTCTAGAGATAAGGAGATAAGATCTATTGCTGTAATAGCCCTTGATTCTGATGACCAAAGGAAAAAAAAACACAACAGAAAAAATAAACTAAACCTCACAGAAAACCAAAACCACCCACCCCCCCCCCCCAAAAAAAAAGCACACAAAAAAACCTGAAACCTAAAAAAAAACAGAAAAAAAAAAACAGGAAAAAGAACAACCCAACAAGCAAACATGAAATATACAGATAATTTTGTGTTTATTTATACATAAAAGGAGGGAAGCAAATTGTTTACAAAGAGAAAAGCATATAGGGAATAGGGTTTCATTATATGTCAGCGTTTCTCAACAGTTTATAAAACATGATCTTGTGAAACTAGAGGTTTGCTTGTGGTCTTCTCTGTTTGCTTAATGACATTTTGTAAAGTGCTAAAAATCACATGGAGATAGCAGAGAGAGAAAGAGAATCTGCCAGATGGTTATCTGTTGGTAGAGTGTTTTTCACCCTTCCTTCCACCTGCAGCACAAAAGCCTTGGTTTTACACTGAAGACAGATTTGCATTAGAAGATACTACATATGAATAAAAGTCTGATATATTGTGCTTCAGGTATGTGAAAGATGTGTAAATTGCTGGTGACACAGGTAATGAAGGTGACTTGTGCATGACAAAAACTGACCTGTTATTTAAAAGATGTGATTTTCAGATAATCTTCACCTTTCATTGCAGTCAGATTCCCTGAATTTATAGGGTTTTCACTAAAAATTGGGAGGACTAGGAAAAATTTAAAACAAGCTTTAAAGATTTTGGTGTATAAGAACTGCTTTTGCTGTGGGAAAAACTGCTTGCGCTCCTCTAAAAATCATGCAAAGGGCTGGCTTGCTTGGTCATTTTAAAGGTAATTTTCATGTCTTTAGCTTTAGGGTTACAAATCCTCTTTAATTCTCAGTATGTTACAAAGTTTCACTCATTATTGTTTGCATAAATGCTAACTTAGTGGGACTTCGCACTTTAAAAAAATTTTACTTCAGTAAGAAATACTTAGAATTTTTAGTCTGCTAAGCAGGTTAAAGGAGGGAAGAAGAAAAACCAGATGACTCTACTAGCTTCTTTTATTTTCAAAATGTAGAAAATCTATAGTTTATTGTCAAACATCTGTCCTGAGGTATTTTATAAATACCCTTTTTAAAAAAAAAATTTTATGTGACCCATATGTCTTAAACAGTTCTGAGAATATGCCTTGTTGATTTTTACCATTAAAAAAACCCTTAGATATGTCACAGCTGAAATCTTTTATATTTCCTCTCTATTTTCCATGAATTCTTTCATTACTTCTCTTTACCAGGCAGCACTGGCTATTCAGTAACATGACATGGAAACTCATACACAGAAAGGAAGCCAAGCATTGTTATGAATGATAACTTCTCATAAATTGATAAGTGATTTAAACGTAGATTTTTAGGACATGCTTTATTCAAAAGAACTATTCAGTAACTATAAAACAATATTAATTTTCACTGATAATCCTTTCTAAAAATGCATAGGTATTAGTTGGGGTCTGTTACCACAGTGGCACAGGGAATCACCATCTACCTGACCTTTCTCTTTGACTGGAAGAACTTCAGTGTTGTTCTGTGTTCTGATTATGAGAAATGCAGAAAGCACTAGGAATTAAGCATGTTCCTAAAAATCCTTAACCTGTTATCCTAGTTTAAAATTAGTAAAACTTCTCCTTGGAAATAATAAAGGTGGGGTACATCACATTTGCTTGTTAATTTTTCCTCCTTTGCTTGCCAATTACATATGTAGCCCTGCAAAGTAATATCTTGACTCTGGCCTTTACAACAGAACGCATAGAGGGACTATGATCTTCACAAAAAAAAAGTGGATATGGGGAAGATGTCAGAACTTTCAAATTCGCATTTTGTAATTTCCTGGTCAGTAAGAACTTTCTGGAAAATTCCCTTAAAAAACCCCCAACATGCACATATGGGGAAGGTATGCCCAGAGATATATTTCTTATGAAAGGAGCTTGCAAGTGTTTTGAGATCCTTAGCTGGAATGTGCTATGGAAGTGATAAGTACTTACCTGTTCTTACATATTTAATTCTATGGGAAGATATATACCTGTTTGGAATTTATTATATTTCATATATACAAAATGAAACAATCTTTATAATTGACACTGTAGATAATGTTTTGGGGGTCTGCTGCTAACTGTCCAATGATAGTCGGCTATTACTTGTTTTTTAATGACCCAGAGCTAGATCCTGCTTACACTTGGTGAATTGAATGAGGAAAGAGGAGAATTTCTACCAGTGAGAAACTCCAGTACACAAACCTATGTAGGTCGGATATCAAGCAAGTATCTGCAAACTGACTGAAGGAAGAATGTCATTCTCTCAGAATGACATTACACCTATAACTGGCAGCAGTTTAGCTCACACAAGCAGATTTTTGCAGAAAAAAAACCAGTCTTTCTGGGTTACTGACCAAGGCCAAGGCTGGTTTTAGATTTGAGTTGCATGTGAAAGCTCAAAAGGAATTTAGCTGTCAAAGTACTTAACATGAATACATTCACTTTAATACAATGGGACTACCTGGAAGAGCGTGTATACATTTCAAATTACTTCCAAGAAACTCAAGACTCATCAGTCTTTCTACTGTTAAAAAAATATTCTACATCCAGGAAAGGCAAATGCTTTCTGAGGGTAAAAAGGCATTGCTACAGTTTTCCAAAGGAGAAAATGTGAACCTTTGCTGTTCTAGGTTTTAACTTTGCCACTTCAGTGTGCCGTATTCTCAACACAGACATTTGTGAAGCTAGAAAGAATCCCAGAAGGAGAAGACATTAGAACAAATGCAAAGCTCAGTGTCTGTGCAGAGGTGAAATAAAAGCTTTCAACAATGTAGAATCACAGTTCTATACTGTGGCTGAAAGTTGTTCACCCTTGAAAGCTTTCCAGAGATCAGGCTGAAATATGTATCTTGGTCAGTAACTACTGAGCAAGTGTCAGTAGCATTAAAATTGCCAACACATTTCAGAATGTTTTTTTGTCTTTCTTAACATGGACAAGCATTTTTACTGAGGTTTATTTTACTAAATAGCTAAATGCTGGGAATACCATGTAACTATATGTTGGCAATTGACTATACACTGATTTATTCTAAGGCCTCCGAGTCAGTCCTCAGTTGCAAATACTTTGGGATTATAAGCAGCTATAATAGCTATGCCCCATCATTTTTCAGTGCAGCTTTTGGTAAATTTATTTAGAATGACTTTATTCACTGTTAAGTGATCTCATTGTCCTACCTAAAATGTATGATTCATTTCTGCCAGAATAGTGTCGTACATGCGTGCGTTCTTTGACAGTTTTTAAAAATCTTTAGTATCTATGAGTTTCTGTGACTTTTAAAGAACATGTTGTCCAAAAAGCAGGTTGCTGCTCATTTTGTGCTCATGCTTCTCCTTGGTTTCAGCTGGTTTATTGCAACAAAGCCTAAAAAAACCAGCATTCTAATGGTGCAAATACTTTTAGTGATTGTTGAAATTGCTAGAGACAAGTAAAGCAATAGCAAATGGAAAAGGAAGGAGCCCATTATATACTCTTTTGATTAAGATAGATATTATGAAATACTACATACCTGAAAATTGGAATTATGTTGTCTCTGTCTCAGTTTTTCTTTGTTTCCATCTTGACAACATGTTCATGTTGTATGTTCTTGTTAAAGCAAGAATTTTGTTCTGAGAGTTATATTCAAATTCCACCTTTGGACAGCTTCATAATTATATTCCAACTTTCAGTCAACTCTGGTTTTGTTTGACAGTGGAAATTTATTCCCTGCTGGGGTTAATAACAAAATTTGTTTTTCTTTGAGTATAGTCTCCACCATGCAATGCTAGAGGAAGAGTGGCTGGAATGCTGCCCAGCAGAAAAGGACCAGGGGGTGCTGATTGACAGCTGGCTGAACAAGAGCCAGCTTGTGCCCAGGCAGCCAAGAAAGCCAACAGCATCCTGGCCTGTATCAGTAGTAGCGTGGCCAGCAGAACTAGGGAAGAGAACATCCTGCTGTACTTGGAACTGGTGAGGCTGCACCTCAAGTACTGCGTTCAGTTCATGGCCCCTCACTACATGAGAGATACTGAGGTGCTGGAGTGGGTCCAGAGAAGGGCAACAAAGATGGCCTAGAGCACAAGTCTTATGAGGAACAGCTGAGGGAACTGGGGTTGTTTAGTCTGGAGAAGGAAAGGCTCAGGGGAGCAAGGTGGTGGCTCTTCTCCCAGGTAACAAGTGCTAGGATGAGAGGTAACAGCCTCAAGCATCAGGAGAGGTTTAGACTGGATATTAAGAAAAATTTCTTCACCAAAATGGTAGTTGGGCATTGGAACAGGCTGCCCAGGGAAGTGGTGGAATCATCGTCCCTGGAAGTGTTCAAAACTCATGTAAACAAGGCCATCAGTGACACACATTTTAGTGGTGGACTTGGCAGTCCTGAGGTTGGACTTGATGTTCCTAAAGGTCTTTTCCAACCTAGCTGGTTCTATCATTCCATTATTCTATGTGCCTGAAGAATTTCTGAGGATGGAAGCCTGAACAACCCAAAACTGTTCATACTGATATTGTCTTTGTGTTTTGATTGCAGCTGGCAATTGAGCAGAGCATGTCAAATATTGTTCTTCTTTCTTCTATTCTAGTACCCATGGATAGCAGTGCCCACAACATCTATTCCTGGTCAGTGTTTTTCAAAATAATTTTCTTTAATTTCTATCTTCATCTTGTTTTTGTACTCTTGTTATTTCAAATCTCATTACAGCTGAGTTTATTCAGTTCTTTAAAAAGTTAAAATCTTTCACATTATGGCTTTTCCATTCCTCACTATTTTTTTACTTCTAATTACTGTGACAGGTTCATGAATGTTGGTGGCTTTATGTTTGTATATCTTTATGAGAGGTTTCTTTCCACATGTTTTTCGTTGGGGTTTCTTTTTTTTTTTCATGTTCCTGTTTTTCACTGTTCAGTACAAATATAATTTCTAGCATCACAACAGACAATGTATAATGTTAGACTAAATAACTGGGTAATGTAACACTTCTCACAGTAAATGCTCTGCCTTCTTTCCTTGACATTCTCAATTTTTGCTTCTTGTCTGTAACTAAAAATACTGATCTATTTCAGTCACTACTGACTGTCAAGCCTGTATTATTTTAAATATAGATAACCCTTAAAGTCTGCATCCAAAGCCTCAGTTTAAAGTAATCTTGTCATCTTTGAACTTTTGAAAAGTAGGATGAAAAGCCAAATTCAGCTGTCATCCAGAATGTACATTAGCAAAGTGTTTAACCATGTTCTTACCTCAAACAAGTGACTTGGTGCCTGGGTCATGAGTTAGCTTCAAAGTAGCTTGTTGAGTTGAAGCTTTAAGATCTGTAGCTTAAGAAGAAATCCACTCTTTATCCAGTTTCTACTAGACTTGTAACAATATGAATGTATACTAGAACCCACCATTTTTAAAAAAAACATTCTTCAACTAATGTGGTACGTTTACTGATCTCTGTAGGAACTGCTACCTGATATGTGTCCTTTTCCCATTCTTTTGTTCTACTTTATCAATTTTGTGTGGGTATTCATCCATGTGTATATGCAAACATGCATGTTTCCTGAAAACAAAATTAATTTTCTTGAAGTTACTTTTAAGTAGCAGGTTTAATTTTGATAATACAAGTCAGATTCTGGTCTTGATAGACTAACCTCTAACAACATATTCATCTTCAACTTTTTTTGACCCTGTTTGTTCCAGAAATTATGCTCTTCCAAACTAAAACTTGGAAATTGCATGCAATTTCAGAAGTTTTTGAAGTTTAATTGAAAATCTTATACATACAGTATACAGTAATTTGTTGGAAAAGGAGCCACACCAAAATCCTTCTGCTTTCCATAAAAGAAAATAATTCCAATATAATTAATCACTTATTTATTTAAAGGAACTTACGTAGGTGAATCATATTTAAAACTTCATGCAAATGATAAACAACAAAATCTCTGATACCAACCTCTGATTCAAATGGAAGTTTGTTTGTTGGTTTTTTTTTTCATTGCCATACAATACTAATAAAGTCCATGGTTGTTAAATTTTGGAATTTTCTCAGAAAGGCTCTTTTTTGATAAAGAGTTAGACTAAAATTGACATATTTTAGAAATAAACCAGTGTGTTTTTCAAAGTTTCCTTCTTCTCCCCTTGCAACTCACTGTATAAACATACCTATAAAATTCACCACCAAACAGTAAAATGATTTTTTTAAATATCATTCAACATCATATGAAGCTCTTTCTTTCTTAGCATGTCGAAATTTCATTCAGTCTGCAGTTGTGGTAAATATTTCTCTTCCTTTCTACTCCCTCCCTCTTCCAAATCTTGAGTGTTTTCTATGATTCTGTGTCATTGTGAGTAAAATGTCAATATGTGTAATGACACAGCACAGTGAAAACACATATTTTCATATTCATGTAAACTCATGTAATTGTAAATTAGGCTGTGCCACCCGCTATCATAACATACTTCATGTGAAAAGATGCTAAATTTACTTGACCTACTTTCATCTTCATGTTTAAGAAACAGGGTATAAGAAGTAAACAAAGTAGTTGTGCCTCATGCAGGGGATGATTATTGTTTGAATTTATGATTCATGCCTTGAGCAAAATTTTGTTTGTGGCCTCATTTGCAACCATAATTTACAACTTTACTAGGGATATACTGTGTATTTGGGAGGTTATATATTAGACATGCTTTGTACTGGAACATTTTTCTAGCTTTGGGTGTAGCATTTTCTATGTTTCTGGTAGCTATAAAATTTCTTGGCATAACATTTATTGTAGTGAATATGGATTTTTTTTTAATTGAAATTCCCCTTTGGAATGTCCTATTATATTTACATCAATGCACTTGTTACAGCTAAATCAAACTAGTATTTAAAGTTGTTAATTCTATGAACAACGAGTCATAAATGTAAGAATTTACTTTTTCTGTATTTCTAACCACAGTGTTCAGCTTTCAGTAATGAGTGTCTCATTTAGTTAAATTAGTGTTTTAACCTAAGTCCAATATAGTTATACATTTCTGGAATCCAGTAAAGTAATCTTTTCTGATAAAGATGATAATTACAGTATTTTTCTGGAATATGGTAAATTAGGTTGAATTGCCTTAGGTCTGTTCGGCTAACACCATTGAAGGATGATGTTTTGGAGAAAAAATAAGATACAGCAAGGTAATAGATTGCTTAGTATGTGCAGAGTATAATCATGCACTGCAAAGAAACGGTCAGTATGAAACGGACTTTTCTCTCTTTAATGTTTATGAATCTATTATTCTCTTTGGATTGTTGTTTACTGTGATATTCCTGGGAGTCGTCTGATCAAGTCACAGCTAATAGAATCATAGATGATATGTCTGATATTTTTTCTTTTTGTAATGCATGTTTCTTTCCAAATCCAGATTGTTTACAGATAAGCTCTATTTTTGAGTCATAGAAATACTGTACTAACCCAGGAGTGCAATAATTTCCCCTTTGTGTTTTGTCTTTCAGAAGGCAGAAATTTCTAACCATACTCTGAGGAACAAGGTGTTTTTTTTTTAATTAGCTGTGAGACATCCATAGAAATCTATGTTCCTGGAAGACTCCACATGGATCCTGCCATCTCCAGCAAAGAGACACAAGGCCTGACTGTGTCCTGGACTTTATGGGCTCAGTCTGCCCCTTCACATACTTCCTGAAAGAGTGGTGTGCTGGAGCTTCCATTGAGATCCTTTTCTTTGACTGAGTCATGGTAGTGAAATGTAGTGAAATCAAGGTATGTTGTATTCAGAATCTGCTCACTCTATCACCATTCTTGCAATTTTTTCATTCTTCCATTAAAACTATGGACTCCCAACTTCATAAAAGCTTCAGAAGACCTTAGTGCTGTTTTGATGCCTGAAGAGAATGCAGTGAAGAGCTCTCCTTATACCCTGTCCCGGTTTTAGTACACTTTAAGCCTCAGAAGAAAAGCAGAGTACCTAGTATCTAATGAAAAATGAAAGCCAAGACTCCTTTTCCTCTTGTACTCATTCCAGCCATCCACTCTGTTGCTGTGGAACTAAACATGGTAGATCCATGGTGATGGCAAAAGTGGAGATGATGACCCCATTTATTATTCTCAAAGGGGAATTAAGGATGAACTAGTTTGTCCATCCTCACTGTGCTCTTAAAGAGAATTGAAAATTAGCAAGTCTCATCAAACTCCTGTTACTCAAAGAAAATGATACATGAGAAAGTAAACTACTGTTGACCAGATTTAAAGTCTAAAGGAATATGCCAAATCACTTCTCAAAGACAGGATCATTTCACCTACTTGTGAAGGTAAAATTCAAGAATATTAAGAGGGAGAAAATTACTGAATGATAGGAAGCTGCCATCATAATATGAGCTGCTCAGTGCTTGAACATTGTAACTGTCAAGATGATTTCATTATGAAAAAGGGAGTAATTTAACATTATTTAAAATTCACAATATGCACATATTGAATGGGAGTGTATGTAGAATATAAAACCATATTCTAGCATAAATGAACCTTTAATCATAGGAGTAATATTGTTTTTAATAGGATAACTCTTATTCTCACATTTATACATATGCATGATAAGTAAAAAGCTACTAAAGAATATGTTTAAAAATAACAATATTACTTTCATGAAATTATAAATGAAGATTTTCTTGCCTCCTGCTCAGTTTGTGGGGCTGGTCCCCCAGTCCATATTGTCTACCAACATCAGTTTTTTTCTGTTAGCTATATCAGGATCTTTCCTTTGGTACACAGGTTGTATGAAAAGAAATGAGAACAAGATTTAGTTTAATTAGGATTTTTCCCAAGTACCAAAGATTTAATACTGCTATAGAAAGTTTGGTCATAAGCGCTCAGATGGAAAAGGTGGAAAGTGTGGGGAA